>NW_005187463.1:210037-272624 GCF_000239375.1 Pundamilia nyererei
GCTTCTTTCACTCCTCTTTCAAACCATCTGTCCTCTCTGTCCAAAATGTGAACATTGGCTTCGAAGAGCCACCTCCACAGGCCAAGACTCAGCAGTCCATCTGCATCTTAAGGATAAAGGACGCTCTTTTGAGGATACCAATGTTCTGCCATTTGACCTTAGAACTGAAAAAGCTTCTCGGATGAGAGGTGAAACGTCTTCAAGCAACTTAAAGAAGACCAGACACTTTTCTTTGCAAGCTCCTTTTACAATGCAATAACATCTAGAATGCATCTGATTGGCAACAGCTTTGTTTTTCAACATGACAGTGATCACAAACACACTGCCAATGCAGTAAAAGCACACCTGGGCAGAAAAAAACACACAATCAGGAACACATTCAATCGTGGATTGGCCTCCCCAATGCCTGGACCTCAACATTACTGAATCCATGTGGGATCATCTTGACTGAGAACAGAACAAAAGGCAGCCAGAATCCAAAGAAGAGCTGTGACTGAGCTTCAAGAAGCCCGGAGAACTATTATTAAAGAGTACTTACAGAAATTACTAGAAAACTTCGCAAAAAGAGTTCAGGCTGTGTTGAAGAATAAAGGTGGTCAAACCAAATAGTGACTTTCAAGTTTGTTAGAACTGTACAAACTCTATTTTTTCCTTATATATTCTACACTTCCACGAAACAAGGGGTGGCACCAGACTTTTGCACAGTATTAGATGCAAACAGATTCGTTCTGTGATCAGGAGTTCTGCACGAACCTTGCGGTGTATTTAAAGATTACTGTAATAGTGACTGTTAAGAAACACATGTCAGAAAAGATTACATTAAAGCCTTTCTGCATCTTCGAGCTCGGTCGTTTCGAGGCGAGTAGGTACTAGCGCAAAGATTAAACACAGCTGAAGTATTTAAGAGGGTCCAAGATGGCTGCAGATTAGTAAAGCCAACGAGAGTGGAGTTACTGCCATCAGATACCTTTCGATTTCACCTGAATCTCATAGCTCTCAGGGAATATGTAGGTGGGACGGTAAGGGTTTTCCTCAATAGGCTCTATGCACAATGATGGAGAGACAGAGGACAGCATGACATAACACAGAGACACATATATAAAGACACACAGGGACAGAAACAGACCAGGCAAAACTGATCAAACAGAGATACAACACAGAGTAGAAAAAAAGAAACGACTTACCAGGTATTTTGTGAATCTGTTTGAACATTGTCTTATACCAGTCTTTGGACTTTTCAGTGTTCTGAAATTACAGTGTAGGAACAATTAATTCACAACCAGTCAATGAGAATTTCAGAAGAGCATCATCTGCATCCTTTTCGAGCAGGAAGACGTTCCCCTGTCTGAGTTTCTCAGAGCATTTTGTTTCATTTAACAAAGTGCAACAAATGAGAATGACAGCATCTCATTTAACGTTAATTCTGATGCAGTGCTATTGTGAAGCTGACACCTAAATGTGAGAGTGCTATTAGTAACACACACCTGCTATGAGTGTGATTAGAGGACTATATATTATATTTATTACAACGATTAATAAAAATAAAAATAATAATCACATCAAAAACATGACATGTGGTCATGCTTTTTGTGTAAATACCTCTTTTACTGTAGCATTAATCACTCATGTGTTATCTAAACAAAGCACCCATTAAACATTTACAGAGAGTCGATTAGTCTTCATTCGACAGCTGGTTTAATCGCTCACCCGTACAGGCACAATGGGCTTGTTGAGAGGACTCAGCACAGGGGAGTGCAGTGATAGCCGCTGCCTCTTCCCGTCCATTTCAGGGACTGGACTGACAGTTTCACTTCTGGATTCGGGGCTTTTGTCCCTTTCTGGGGTTGGGTCTGTGAAGCACAAGAAAAATAAGCTAAAAGAAAGCTAAGCTCACAACACATTTCCAGTGATATGGCAGCACAAGCAACCAAGAAGCATGAAGACAGATTATATAAAATTTGTGCAAGAAATAACTTTTCAGAACATTTCAGATGTAGTACATTATTTACTTAAGTTACTTCCACCACCCATTTATTGTTTATGCTGGGAAACCACCATTACTTACTGGGATACTTCACTCGGTAAAGTGATTCAGATATTAATACCGCTCTACCAAGCAGAGTAAGCCTGTAGCTCAGTTTACTGAGCTGGCTACGTGTGTTTTCTACTGCTAATAAACTCAACTTTTAACTTAACAGGGAGACTCTTAATAATAGTGCCACCAGTGTATTTCCAGCAATCCAGATGAAAAATGTCTTTGGAATATGGGTCACCAGCTCATCCTAGTAAGCTACACAATGCATTTTGGGTATACTGCCTTTCATGCCCCTGTTACATAAAATACATGACAAATATCAGAAAGTATATTGTCTTTGTTTTCTACATGACTTCTCAGTGGTACGATTTAAATGATAAGGATAAGGTCTGTCCAATGTCAAGTAAATAAATGAAAGAACAGAAGCCAGCCTACAAAACTCAAGTTCATGCTAATCAGTAATTATTCCATGTAACCCACTGGTGACGGGAACAATAAAGTCTAAGATTAAAATCCCAGGTTTGATAAGAAGCAACACAAAAGAAAAACAGCATCAAACAAAAAGGAAATGAAATGTGTTCTGTATAACCTGAGCATCGTACTGCGTTCCCAAAAATGGTAACATGTTGGCGCCAGTATCTTGACTTATTACTTCATGACGCTTGTATCAAACTAACAAACAAAAGTTAGTCATGAAACCGGGAAAAGGGGGGTGGTGAGCACACAGATGGTTCAGTCGAGAAATGAAAAAGGTGTTGCACTTTAATAAAAGCAGCACTTCTGCGAGCAGTCGAACGAATGAAAAAAAAAAGTGTTACATGTTGTAGACATCAACAAGACCTCAGTGCGTACCTTCAGAATGAGAAAGCTGCTTTTGCTGTTCTGTTGTGAAACAAACACAGACAGAGACACGGCAAGTAAAACGTGACTCAGCAGTGATGTGTGAAAGCAGTTGTTATACATGTAACGCGGACAGAGACAACAACACCGTTAAATGTTCCATGTGAGACTTTGAACACTGACACAGCAGAAAACATCTACTCGCTAAGCAAAGATGTAGCGGAGTGATAAGCAGAAAAGCAACACAACCAGTGCCTGAACTGTAAGCTGAGGTTATTCTGTGTTTTGGCAGCTGGTCCCTCTGCATGTGTGTTTTTGATCTGACATGCTGGTGCTCCAGTGCAACATTCAGTGGGTCTGAGTGACATATATATGACTTAATACCACCAAGCTTCCCTAAAAGGGCACACAAGCAATTTTAAGCTTCTTAATATCTGTCGCCCCCAACCTACAGACAGGTGTGCTCACCTCTGTTGTGTTGTAGCAGGACTATGGTGGGGTTAACTATACTGGTGCAGGGATAAACAGAGCTGGGAGTCGATGTCACCGAGTTCTGAATGTCAGTGGAGAACGGAGCTTGATTTTCTTTTATGCTCTCAGATGAATTGTTCTGAAAGTGACAGAAGATACAAGTTTACAAGTCAAGAGAAAGAAAAACTGTCCTGTAATAAAAACAAGAAGAAAAAAAAAGACATCTAACCAGCACCCTAAAATAACAAGATCACTCAGTGCTCATAAAATCAAACCAAGATCGTGGGTTAAATGGGGTGGAAGTAAACGTACCTGGCACAGAGTGTTGTTTACAGGAGGTAAATCGGCTGTGTCATTGCTGCCACCCTCAGCCAGTCCTGCTTTAGAGCTGTCTCCATTAATCTGGCTTGTCCAGCCACCTAAAAAGGGTCCAAAACTCTCTTAGTTTGGCAGCCAGCGCGGCAAGAACAAAAACACTGGGGACGATGCTAAAAAGTAAATTCTCTGACCGAGCTTATGACAGCAAATCATAACAGATAATTGCAGATAAAATAAATCTCCATTTCATTCTGCAGGGTGTGAATGCTTTCCTTAGTGGTTTTCATGCATGGGGCTGTTAATATCCCCAGAAAAAAAAGAAGAAGGATTCTCCCACAATCTCTGAACTTTGTCACAAGAACAAAGTGCCTATTCAGTTAGCTGTTAAGGCCATTTGTTCCACTGGCCTTTATATTCAGACTCTACAACAATTAAAGCATCTCCCCAAAAGCCTTGGCTAGCCTCCAGACCGGTTCCATTCCGCTCTGCACAACAAACGAGCCCACAGTTAAGGCTGCCTGCTCCAAAGTGCAGCGTGGGCAGGCCACAACAAAAGACCTCTTTGACACTTGTATGAAAATATGAGCAGTCGCCCTTCATCACGGCTCTGAGGGTGCCCAGCTGAGCATACACTTTAAAACGTGATTAGTTATATAATCCTGCAAAAACATTTGAAATGCTGACAAACATGACGAAACGCCCGTTAAATTACGGCCAAACTGACATCCTCTGTCCACATTTTACACGAATGTGCTCCTGTCCCCCCCCCACCACCACACACACGTGGCCATGTTATTCTTGCTAACCTCTTAATATTCTCTTCATCATGTGGAGAGCTGTTACGAAACAACTGTGGCAGCTGTCCTGACTTACTTGGTGTTGAGATGACGTTTGGCTCATCGCTGATGCAGTCCTCATCATCGATGTGGACGAGAGTGGCCCTTAGGGTCACCACGCCTTTCCCTTTGCAAACTCTGCTCGGGTCCAAATCTGAAAACATTCAAAATCTCACTTTAGCTGCTATTTATTTATTTGTTTTGGTGGTTGTTAAGGAACGTCTTGCTGCTGAGAATCCAACTTACTGCTACTTCATGCTCCAAATTGCCAAAATAGAACTGTTACATCAAAACCAGGCCATCAAATTAATATCCTGCTGTCCTGTAAAACTAATTACCATGAGCACCCTGCCAGAGGTGAAAGTAGAGCGCCTGAAGCTTGCTCTATGCAGTATTTCTTTTATTCCCTCGTTAAATTAACACCCAATTCTCAACAAGTGACTTTGAAGACCACATTCTATGTCTTCTGTGTGAGTATGAGGTTTCCACAACTGTAGTAGCTGAAACATTGATGAGCCACATGGATGCATCACCTGGGGTGGGAATCAGGTCAGGAGAGCCTTTCATGCTTTTCACAGGTGTAATCCTGACAGCACAGACTGTTCGAGGACCTGAAGGGACTTAAACACAACAAACACACAGGAAGGAACAAAAAGAGTTTTTTTGTGTGTGATTATGAAAAAAATTCAAGGCAAAACATCCCACTTTTAAGATTTGAAGCAATTATCCAGCAGTTATCTATCACCTGTTCATTAAAGCAATTCACTATCTGATTTAACAAGGGTGCTACATAGTACATTATCGATTTAATGCCATGCAAGTGATGAATTCACATCATTGTGGTACAGAGATGAGGTTAAATTAACTATTTGATAGGCCTAGACTGAGAGCTGACTTACTGGGAGTTGCGCTTGGTCTTACGCCGCCCTCTGCTGGAGAGCCCTGGAAAGGAAACACATGGAAGACTATTCAATAGGAGGATTCCCCAAGATAGATTCCTATGATGTATTATTAACTATTAACCTGCAGCTACACAAAGATCCAGACAGAATTCAGAAAAAAAAATTATGAACAACAACTAAATAACTTTTTGTTGGAGGCACAAAACAAAATTTTCTATTCCTTGCAGATCCTAGCAGAAAGAGATGAAAGGGTTTGGATCTATGGGCACCTATAAAGAAATCCACTCGTGTTCATTTTAATCTACAGTCACCTGTGCTTCCCTCCAATGTTCATGACTTAGTCTGACAAATGTAGCACCACAGCAGTGGAAACATCTGCATCATTCTCAATAAACTTCACATCAGATGGACTGAGGAGCATGAATTTGATAACCGGGCCAGGTCTCTGCTTGTTAGAATGGATGACTGTATGCACTGAAGGAATATAACATACACAGAAAATGTCTTATACGGGTAAGATTTGCTTTAGCACTGGCATTAATAGTGAAGGCACTGCAAAGACAGCTTTAATGAGGAACCACATACAGCTAATGAAACTGTGGTTGTGCCGGTTGGGTTACACACTGAAATGAGATACAACACAGGAAGGCAGCGAACTTTATCTGTTTAAATCATCTGAAGGCTCTTTCACATTAAGTTATATTAGTAATTCTAAGTGTTGTTTAATTCAGAAAAACTTTCAAACTCAAGCCATTGTTTGCTTAGAACATAATACAGCACAGTCTATATAACATATAATGATTTTTTCCATCCAGAGAGACATTACAACTTATGTTACAGATACTAAAAGCTGCAGTGAAACATCGGTAGCATGGATCAGATGCCACAAAGGTCTGTTCAATTAGGGCTGGGCGATATGACCCAAAATTCCTATCTCGATATTTTTTAGCTGGATAGCGATATAAGATATATATCTCGATTTATTTTTTAAAGCCATAAGTTAAGAACAAAAAGAGAGTTCTTAGTCACACTGTGTCCCAGATGTCACACAGGCACTTTTATTTACATACAGCGTAGATATTACTCAAAAATAAATTATCAGCATTTATTAAATAATCATGGTCCATAAATAAAAGAAAACAATGTTGTTTTTGTGCATAACAAAAAGCTCACAATTGTGCAGTCAAAATGTAAACTAATAGATGCTGAGCATAATAACAAAGAGACAGATTTCACAGCTGCACCACGTCTCTGAACAGTACGTATCACTCCGCGAGGCTCCTCCCCGGTAGCCGTAATCCTCTGACAATCCATCAAGCGGTGCAGCTCCGTAGCTTAGCAAAGTCATATTAAAACATTTTTTGACAGATTGCTGAGCGCTGTGTACCACATAAAATCGGTTCGCGGTCAGTAAGCACAACCAGAATTCATACATAAGGCGCACTGTCGATTTTTGAGAAAAGGAAAAGATTTTAGGCCGTGCAGCCCCTCCTGGCTGCATGTCGTTAGCGCGGTTAGCTCGCTAACATGTTGACGCCGTCCAGCCCCACGCACGGTAACTCGCTAACGGAGATTTTCCGCTTTCATCTTGTCATTGCCTGCAGGTGAAGCTATGGGGGAGGGGGGGTTGGGTTCAGTGAAGGAGAGGCGAGGCCGAGTAACGTTGCGTAGAGACAAAAGTGGACGAAAGAGAGGCAAACCTGCGGCTCCACAAGTATAATTCTGACGTAACATAGACTATATCGATATAAACGATATTGTCACAGTTTATATCTCGTATGAAAATATATCGATATTTTTAAAAAACTCGATATATCACCCAGCCCTATGTTCAATGCATTCTTGCTGTACAATTCTACTGTTACTCAGCAAAGATAATTAAGATAAGATTATTGAGAATCAAATTCAGTGCTTTCAGTACTTTTCACTTTGATATAAATTCAAAAATTGCACATGTGCTTCCCTTTAATGACAACAAGACAGGAGAAAAGTAACCCGTATTGCTCTAAGCTCCAGCAGTGGCGCATGCAGAAGTCAGAGCACGGCCACCATAAAAGTATCTGTGAAACTTCCTACTGCTCATCTGGCCGTTGTGCTCAGGCAGCATGGCTGATTTAGGAGACATCCCCATTTCAAATGCCAAGAAAAAGACTGATTAAGACTGCAAACACACTCACCAAGACACTCAAACAGTCACTTGTTCATATACACAAACAGACACAAAGAGTGTTTTCTTTTCATTTTCATTTGTAAACTAAGAGGAAAACAGTGAGCAAAAGCCAGAGCAGCAAAAGCCATCTAGAATTTACTCTGCAATGAAAAATTTAAGCTGCTTTTAAAGTTGTTCCTTTTCTTCTGAGTTTGCGTGGGACACTGTGTGCTCTCTGTTTACACATGGTGGTAAATAAGCCAACCTGCAGAACAGGCTGATGTTCCAGCTGGAAGCCTCCACAAATAGGCCATAAATGGATAAGGGAAAATGGGAGCAATTCCAAACAAGTCCCAAGGAGACACAAAGCAAAAAACCTTTTTAAATGTTTTCCAGTATTGGAGCTGAGCCGTCCCTGAGCATCAGAAACTGTGTGTTTATTTCCCGTCCCTCTTTAATAAAATCAGCTTGCTTCTTGACCCCCTGCATCCCGGAGAGGCAAAGCATCCATGATCTCATTTCCAAAACCATTAACAGGCATTCCTTTGAGGAGTGCTTACACTGATCTCAGTTCTGCTTCCGCTGTATCCTCACATGAACCCCGAGATGGAGAAATTTACAGTAGAAAGAGCATTTTGAGTGTGTTTGAAATTCTGGCATATAACAGATAGAGCGAGTATGACAGCTGACAGCGTTTAGTTTGCTGTATAAACACACAGAGCAGAGATCATCCCTGGCCTTTTTAGGAAGAGGTGCTTCTGAGCACAGCAGGGCAGAGAGCACCATTCATCCAGACTGTAAAAAAAAGGGCAGAGCATTGCTAGGACAGCACGGGCCAGGCCAAGGCAAACAGAAAAATAAGAAGAAGCTACATCAGCCATCTGATTAAAACATTATCTAAATTCACTGTCATTCCTTATAATCCAGGAAGCTCCTGTGCACTCGGGTCCTGTTATGAGTCTATTTGGCTTAGTGGATATGAAGTTAAGTCACTATTTGCTGAATTTGTTCAAAGTTCAGCAGACCAGTTAGTGGGCCTTGAGTTAGTGGCTCAAAGGTTCCAAAGACAGCCTGACTTTCCTGTTTTTAAAGCTAGCGGATGTGCTATTAAGTGTTATTTGTGCTGATTTCTCAGAAACCCCCCCAAAACAAAACAAGTCTGACATGTAGAAACTAAGTCTTATAACATTTACCAAAAAAAGAGTTAAATTCAAATTCACAGTTTAACAATTAACAGGGTAGGTGTCATTATATTCACATCACAGTCAGTGAAACACCCTCTCAGCTCTGACCTCTGCCATTATCTAAAAGCAGCAAAGCCCAGATGATTCATCCAATATGCATCTCTCAGTTCCATTACAACACAACACTCTCTCTCACAAACAGATACATAAACCTCCTACTGAACGAAAGCTCCCTGGTGTGACCAACAGTGCCAAAACAAACAACTCATAAAAGCCAACGACCACCCCAAGGCGTCACTGCATGTCTGGAGAGAGAGATACATTACCTTCCTGATGATGTGTACAAACAGCCCTTATTCCACGACGTACATCAGGATCCTCTGAAGCCCCGTGAGCCGCACGGCCGAGCTTTGAGGGTCTCATGTGGGCGGAACAGTCCCAGGGTTGACCTTGACCTTTCGCTATGCAGGGGGGGTCTGTTTGCTTGCGACAACAGGCGTGTTCAGATGCTCCTGTCACCACATGCCACCTGGGAATGTTGCACCCACTCAACAACTGTGGAAATCCTCCTGCCTCTTAAAATGCTCACGCAGGACAGCAGATGAGAGACAGAGAGGCAGACCAAAGATGATAGCTGCAATTTGCTACTGGATGATTCAGCCACCCATAAGGTCTTCAATGCCACAGATGCTTTCGGGTTTCCCGGAATCTGCCTGCAGTCCCAGCGCTATTCACAACTCACGTCTGAGCGGGCCATCGTGTGACGAGGATTCTATTGGCTTTTTTCTTTTTAATTTACCTGCATTCGTAAACAGTTGCTGGCAGGCAGAAATGGAACTCTAAGCCCACTGGCTGGCTACACTGAAAGCCCCCATCATCAAGGCCCATTGCACCCAGAAGCTTAGCCAGCACAGTAGCTGATGGGTTCCCAGAATCCCTGATTCAAAAGAAAGACTCCCTCCCGGCGCGAGGGCAGTATTCAAACACTTGTTGCTGATTCATTTAAAAGTTTTACATATAAAACAGAAAAAATATGGCAACTTTCTCTGTTTTCACGTTGAGTACTTTCTGAAATCCTGAATCTTATCTTCCCCACAATCTTGAATAATTTTAAGATTGATGGAAAGCTTTCTTCCCCAGCATTAATCTAGCTTCTTAAACATGAAATTTATCTTACTCTATGATGGAAAACTACATTGTTTACTGTATTAATATCAATAAAAACAGGGGAAAGGGTATCTGGCAAAGGCGTTTGACACTGAGGTACTGAAAAAAAAATGTTACCAAGGAGTTTAGCTACAATCTTTCACAAAACAGTCAAGATTGAGCCACTCTTCGTCCTCCTAAATGATGCGGGTGGCTCTTTGTGTCCACAGGACATCTGATTTTATTGTTTAAAGTTTTGCCTCCCTGGATCAGGGAGAACTTCCTTCAGTTATATAATGGTACCAACAAATATTTACATTTTTTTCTCATGGAACATCGCCGTGTTGGGAAGAGAAATTTCAACAACTTATATAATCTTTGACAACCCTTTTTCCCCTGATGATTTTACAAGCTCAATGCAGAAAAGAGCCCGCGAATTTATCTGTATAAATAAGTCATAGACCCTGTTCTTTATGTCCTGGTTGTTCCATCCATCCGTCCGTCCGTTCAGGATTTTTTCGATACATACTAGAAATTTTTTAAGGAAATTTTGCAATATCCATGCAGTTCTTCACTTGCTTGAGAAACATTTCAGATATTTACACGGAGTGGGAGGTGGGGTGTTTAAAGATGTGGTGGGTTTTAAAGATGTTAGCAGTTGTATTTACTTTACGAACCAGCCTGAAAGCCTCTCTTGTTTTATTCTCATCCTTGAATAGGTTTGCTCCCTAAAGTGTAATAATAAACAAAACACAACAAAGCACCTAATTTTTAACATTATTGTCCTTCTGTTTGGATGTTCTGTGCCTGTACAGGTTTTTCCAGTCCAAAGACAAGCACGTCATTCTAAACGTGAGCATGAATGGTTTTCTGTCTCTCTGCGTTAACCCTGTGAATGGCCGTCGACCTGTCCGTTGGTACCCTGGCTCTCACCTAATGCTGGATACCACAGGCTCCAGTCACATTGTGACCCTGGCTCAATAAACAGGAAAATGGATGCATGGATGGATAGTTTTCATATAGACACATGCTGTAATTTGTTATTCTTTATCCCCTGTGTAATTACACAATGTCTTGTAAGATTTTCTTCATCTGAGCCTTATCTTAAACTGGACCTCGAGCTTTGCTTGTAGTTTTGGCACTTTCCTTTTGGAAAATTTTTATTGAAGTTGTCTGACAAAATTGTGCGTCAAGATTTTCTTTTTTTTGCTATTTCTATTTTATTAGATTATTATTTGGCATTATTTTAAAACTCTGTGCATCAATCACTTGTTTGTGAATGGAGCTTACTAACCAAAATGACTAACTTATCACTTCTAACCTTAGTGTAAAAACCTACATGCTCTTATGTAAATAGATTTTTCCCTGAATCGATTTATGACTTCAATATTTAAGCTCTTGGAGCATTTTTACAGGCACCACAGATTACTCCATCTGTATGATCTTATGGATTATCTAAATTTCCTGTCTGTCCATTTTCAAATCTAAACAAAGCAGGGTGATACAAAGTTGAACTGTAATGCATTCCCTCCATGGGGGGTAGGGGTCTCTGTGAAACAGTCAGAGGCTGCCTTAAAAGTGAGCCATGTCAACACAAAAGAGCTCTCTTCACACGCTCAGCTGTACTATAGACGGAGAGAAAGAGCTGTTATGTAACGCAGTTTGACTTCTGCTTTGTCAACAAATGGCAGAGAGGGGAGAAGCTATCCAGTGCTGTGTGCAGATCCCACCAAACAGCTCCAAACATGGCTTGAAATGGCTGCTCCGGAGCAGCAGCTTATCCTCCTAATTGAGAAGAGACCCCCCACCTACCCTTCTACCCTCCCCACTCTCTTCCATAAAGAGCTTCCACACTGGACACCAGCCTTGGATTCTACACATTCCTCAACCAAAGCTATTTGAAGTTCATTTCAAACAACTGCAGCATAAAAGGAAATGTATGTAACTTACACACTACCCTCATTACAGTCCTGAGAACAGGATTACACATTTGTGTTGATAATGGAAGGAGCTTAAACTGGGGTTGTATGAAGACAGCTTCTATGCCTTTGAATTCTTTGAAGAAGAGTTTAAAGCGATCCTGCAGTATCACTATCATATTTGAGGGCTTATTTTGAGGATAATTCTTCACCTGTAGATAAAAAGGTCCTTTTTGGAGGGAAAACAAACCCACTCATGACACTTGTCACTGTATGATGTGTTCCCCATCGCTCAGAGAGGCTAGCGACCTGCCAACGCATCCCCGAGAAGCCCAGACAGTTACTGGAAGTGACCATGGCCAGATCCCCGGGACAGGAAACACTTGGCTGGTACGTGCCGAGGTCCTGGGGAGGACTGCAGTTGGCTGCATGGACCAAACCGCCTGTTACAGACACTGTGTTAGAGAGCCAGGCTCCTTCTAACATGCCTGCTAGGCTTTTAGAGCCAGCGTAATAAGAATGTCAGGGAGCTGACAATTTACCCAGGGTGATACATCTTCACAGCAAGGGCTCCAGGCTTGACTCCAAGAGTGAGAGAGCTTGGCTCACAGGCCTCACAGAGAGGATAAACACTGAATATCCAACTAGCTTTGCGGTGTCTCCTTAAGGGACTTTCAGATAGTTTACTTTTAAAGGAGCTGAGTTTAGTTTAAAAAGTTTCAGATGAAAACAGAGTGACATAATTGGAAAAAAATAAAGTCCATAAGACAGTAGAGAGGTATGTAATTTGGTAGTATGAATAAGACATGGCGTTTATTTAATCTCATAACTCCATAATGAGCACAGCTGTGCACAACAGATTCCTCCCGGCTTAGATAATGGGAGGTACTTGCACATTAGGTGAGCGGCGCTGACAATTCAAATCATTGTCACGGAGTGCGCTCAAAGTGTTTCCTCATCTCCGCTGAATGTTTGGACTCTGACAGGGACTGGAAGCTCTGAGCGTGTTCCCTAATATAACTCTCCGAGCGCCTATGTGACAGCACTACTTGATAATTGAGTCATAGGATATGGCGGCTAAACGTGAATATAAACAGCGATGCGATAATCCAGCAATTTTAAGTGCTATGAAGGCATCCTCGTGTGAAATGAGCGTGCAGCAGGACTCCAACTGGTCCCCATCATCCATCTATTTCAGGAATGCCGGTGCAGCCTGACTCGTCCCCGTCACACCCAGAAACAAACAGAGGCAGGCAGCAGTGTCTGTAACAGCTCCGCTTCACAGGTGGTGGCAAAATATTAGATGGTCCTTACTCTTTGTTACATGTTGCAGTGAGTGATTGAGAAAGCTGTGGCGTACAAGTGTCACTTGAGAATTCTGGATTGGTCTGTGAGATTTTTAGTCAAGACGTCTGCTGATTCTCATTAAACTATCTGCCAGCATATGCTGCGATGCTGGTGTTTTCCATCAGCGCTGACATGGGTGGGTTGGGGGTTTGGGGTTGGTGTGGGACGTGTGGTGCTTGTGACGGCAGTGGAGGCGGGCGCTGCTTAAATCTATCACCAAAGCATAAATGATCTTTTCACGGTTTTGTTTACGTGCATCCGTGATCAGGGCGGGGGTTCTGTGCGCCACCGACCTTGAAAAGCCAACGCATAACACTTCATTTCCCCATCCACTTCATCCAATGGCAGGAGACGGTGAAAGCAGACAGGGGGTTCGGTGGTGGGGGGTGGGGGTTGCCAAGCAACCTGTTGTAACATTAACAAGGAGTGAAAACAGAAACCTGGTGTCTGGCTGAAACATCCGGCCTGATCCAAAGCCATCCATTATTCCCAGTAAAGCGAAGGCTGTTCTCTACAAATGCTGCCACTACAAAGCTTTCTGTTCAAGTCATGCAAATATCCAGCGTCACCACACAGCTGGTGTACAGAAACCGCAGCTAATTAAAACAAGTGATCCTAAAAAAGTATGTCTCAACAAGGAAATACTATCATTTCATTATTCTTCCAATATCCAGTAAAAATAGTAGTACATATATAACTACATATATCACTCTGAACAGGTGGGTACAGTAGGCCTACAACACAGCGACAGTATCCACCTATGTAAACAACAGCAAAAGCTAAATTATCCACACTTTGGCAATGCAAATAAATTCTGAGGAGACTGCATGACCAAAGGGGTAATTGGACTTGAATGAAAAAACAAAACATATTGTGACTAGTTGTCTGTCTGATTTCCAAACCACATGGAGATCATCATGGAAAAACAAGACTATGATATTCCCCAGGCCAGCTGGCTTTGGCAAATCTTTAAAATTCAGTTTTGAGATTCATGTTTCCGAGGATCGCTCCTCTCAAATCTAGGGGAACTGTGTAACGTGACTCGTCATAAAATATTAACAACCGCGCTGGGTTCATGGTAAACAAAGAGCCCCGCGCTCGAGAAGTTGCACAGATCAGGCAGCTGTTTGTTGTGCAGATCAATCAGTTCTGTATCGGCTTTTTTGGATACAGAAACACGATGTGCACCTCAGTGGTGGATGCTATTCTGCAAATGGAAAAATTCAAGCATACACGTTGCAGCTAAAATTAATGCAGGCTGCAAACTTTACACTCTGTTTGAATATTATTTGAACTGTGCACTCTATCCTCCTGTTTAGATACACTAAAACACCTGATGAATCACTGTATCTATACATATACATATATATGTTTTAAATCGAGGAGGGAAAGCATTCCTTTGCAAATCATCCAAATTTACTGTTGAAGAAAAAGTCAATACCGTCATGTGTTCAATCTTTCAGAACATAACAAACATTTTCCTTCACATAGATCACTTTCACCTTGCTTTAAATGCACAACAGAACCTGCAAAATGTCATAAGGGTACGTCTGCTCCCTGCCTAAGTAAATGGCTCCTGGGTGAGCTGCTACCAAACATGTGACTGATGTGTTATATGTACACACCTATCAAAATCCCTGTGTAAACAGCCACAGGTCCTCTATTGACATCTTGTAAACCAGAAGTCTTTGTTGTACTTGTAGTAAGGACATGTGGGAAGCTAATGGATTTCCTGATCTTTCTATGTAAACAACGCTTAGATAACTGAATATCTCCATTAACCACGTCCAACAAGTCCACATGATATGACGAACACAAGTGACTGGGTTATTTCCAGAGCGTGGCAGCTACACAGCAAAACACTGAAACAGGTGGTTTGGAGTAAAATCCGTCTGAATACTTTCCCCCTGTCCTTGGAGCGGTTTGATGAATTATTTGTGCAAGGGTTAATATTTTATCACGCCTGTTTAGACTCATGTTACTCGGGGGTAAAAATGTGAATGAAGACTGAGGCGGGGGATCTGTAGAGTTTCACAAGTAGGCGTCTTATGTATTATAAAAAGCTCCAATCTTAGATCTTCAGTTAAAATAGGAAACGGCAGGATTGTTTTCCAGGTAGACATCACGCAAAGATGCCTCTGTAATTCCTTAGAATTCCATGACAGCAACAATGAAAAATGCATATTATAAAAAATTACAACCATAGTGACCAATGTCAGTTTTGCCTTCATACAATCCTTCCCAGTGGCATGTTTAGTGGGACTAAGAGAAAATCCCAGTTAAGATGTGGGCAAGACGGAGGTGTTTGTTACAGTCTGTGAGTCTGTGTGTGGCCACAGTTGCGCCGCCAAGCAGTTGTTCATATCACATGCTGTTCAGTGTGAGTCTTCAGACAGACCTGTTTGACATATAGCCCAACATTCAGGTCCTTGTGTCAACACAAAGAACATCCACACTTTTAATATTGTGCAGTTACATAACACAGGTGCTAAGTTAGTCATGCTCACAAAGATGTCCCTGGAATAAGGAGTGGAAAATGATAACGGTCCTACCAAATCAACCTCCTATCAAGAATATCTCCAAAACAAAGATGACAGAGGTGACAGTTTAGTTTGATCACACTGTACAGTGAACAGCTCCCAACATCTCCATGCAGCATAATATGCATTCCATTAAGTGGATGGTCTTGATGTCACAGCCCTACTGTATGCATGTAGAGTAGCCTGAAGTCTGCCCCCTATGACTCACATTGACAACCGCCGCCGTCCAACTTAAAGAAACCAACGGATCGGACTTGTCTTAAAATAAATAAATAGATACATAAATGTTATTCAGCAGTGTTATACAGACAGCAATCCTTTAATTTTCAGATTAAGGATTTAGGTTTTTTCTTCTCGCATTCAGCTACAGAGTGCGGCACCCATGGCGGGACGCATTCCCACTGTATGGATCTGCCTTTACTGCAGCAACTGTCCCACAGCCACAGCCCCCATCTGCTGAGATGCAAAATTAAAACCGACTGACTCACAGAAGCATTCATATTTGCTAACCATTGATAAACTCACGTAGCAGACTCTGTAATTAATATGAAATACATTATGCAGTACTGGCTTTGCATCACACCTTAACAATTCTCAAGTCAGCTGTTAACAGAGCCAGTGGGAAATAAAAATAAACTGTTCATGCCCTGATAATAAGAACCTTTCTTTTAAGAGAAAATCTTAAAGAAGGGCTTCAGAGAAGTGCAGCTGTAACGAGCAGGTACGCTCACCTCTCTGTGATGGTAATCCAGCGTTGTGCTCGCTGATGCAGACAGACACACTTCACTGAGCTCTTTGCGACAGCTGCTCTCCACCAGCGTCCTGTCAGCGCTTCACACTCACCGGTTTCAACTGCGTCAACACCGGCGCACTGCTCGCCCACCGAGCGCGAAGACCTCTCCTTTCACAATAAAAGCCTGAAGCTAGTCGCTTCAAAACGGAATTAACATAAAGGGGGAAGAAAAAAGTTCAACTGCTGACTTTGTAAGTCTGTTGCGCTGGGTAGATAGCTGGGAAATATTAAGCATCAGGATAGATCTAGCTATTTATCCACCTTTCTATTTAATTCCTTTATGGATTGATGGATTGGCCTCGACAGAGCCCGGAGCACAACATTACAGAAGCAGTGTGGGATCATTTAGTCTGAGAAAAGAACAAAAGAGACAACATCCAAAGGAGAGCTTTGAACTATTCCTGAAGACTATGACTAGAAAGCTCGTATAAGGGATTTCCAGCAGCATTGAAGAATAAACATTGACATATTGAATATTAACTTTGAAACTAATTGGAATTGTCTAAATGTGTATGCCTCAATAAATGACTTTAAAGACTTTTAATTCCCATTTTTCTAGCAAAATATTAGAAAATAAGGGATGTTCTCAAGACTTTTGCATAGTACTATGTAACTATCAATCATCATCAATCAAAAAAAAAAAATCACCAAATAACTACGCTGTTAATAGTAGAATAATATTAATATTCACTACTGTTATCCACCTGCTACAAATACAGTTTATTATGGAATAAGTTAAACAGTTGTAAGCTCAGCATAATAATAGGGCAGCCAGTTGCTGTAGGGGTGGCTTAATACTTTTGTAGAGTACTGTATTTGACGTTTTTACAACAGTAAAGATTTTACTTTGAAAGTTTCGGCCAGAAGTCCCAGCTGTCTACACTCCATCGCACTTTATACCTTTTTCTCCTCAAAGCATTTAAAAGGATCTATTTTAGGGTTCATTTATATTCATAACACTATGTTAATTTGACTCATTTGATAATATCAAGTAAAAGGTTTTTACATACATAAAAAATATGTAAATATAAGCTGAAGTATACCTTTAGAGGGTAACAGAAGATGTGAAGCACCATCCAGTGATCAAATGGTATATCACAGCTTAATAAATGAACAGCGGCTGCGTTGTACTTACCCAGCTAAAACATGTATTTTTTTAATCACCATTTTGTCATGTTTAAAAAATTACATAAGGTCTGTTAGACAACAAAACTGTCTTTCCCCACAACATTCATGACTCAGTTTAAGAATGATACTGTACAAACATCACAGCTAAACTGTAAGTCACTAAGCTGTTGGTGGGTAACAGGAATTCAGGTAAAGTAAGTAGAATACCACAAAACTCATAATTAGCACAGGCAAAAATATCACATATTTATCTGGTAAACGGAGCAGCATTAATGTCACTTTTCAGTTAAATTACACAACAGGAGATTGAACACACTGAAATATTATAATTAGAATATCAAGAAAAACAAATGTTTACTATTCTAATATATCAAAATTTAAACCCATAACAAAAAGAAATTAATACGCCTACTATTAATACTACTATTATGATTTTCATTAGGACACTTAATATTTATTGCAATTATATTCTTTGAAAATCTCACATTTATTTACAACTACAAACTTACTTTTACGATATTTTTTACAGTAAAGACATACCATAGCAAATACAGCGGAAACATATCACACATGGATCACAGGCACAGTCATGAGAAATGGATGTTTTGGTTCGGTGGACTCATACATGAGAAAGAAAAAAAATTAAATAATATATAACTATTACTCTGCATGAGTTCATCTTGCTAAACCTGATGGTTGTTTACAGCTACACGTTACCTTCTCTATCCCTCTTACACAATAAATAACTTACAACTTGAGAGATCAAATTCAGTAAAATTGAAGATGTGCGGCTCTCATCGATGTCTGCGAGGTACAGGAGGTGCTGAGTCAGTTGGCCTGTAAGAAGGTCTTTGAGGAAGTATTCGTGTCGGGCAGGATATGTAACGCTCATGGACCATCTCTGTCACCCTGCAGGAAACACACTGTTACTGTATAGGAAGGTTATTTGCACTGTAACAGTAGAGACGGTATACAGCAAAGGGTGTGTAAACTGTGACGTTTAATTTCTTATAATTATGCATGAGAAAAAAAACAAAACTTGAAAAGAAGATGCAAAGATAACATTTCAGACACAGTTCTGTATCATTTACTTATCTGACACCCTACATTCAGGAAATATGAACTGTACAAGAATCACTCATTCACTGGTTTAAAATAGATTTCAATACTTTAACAAACTGCATGTTTTAGGAACTACAGTACATGAACTCTCTGATAGTGGTCACAGCTCTTATGCAAAGTTAGTTAATGTCAAAGCATGTTATTTTTTTCTATCATTACTGAATTTAGTCATCATCTTATTTAGTTATGTAGGTGGAATAATAAACAGAATTATTAATATTTTTAATGAAATCAATAATTCTTTAAGTTACAGCCCATTAAAGAAACATTAAGCAGTTTTACATTTAGCTACGTTTTTAGCTAAAGTTAGCTAAAGTTAGCTAATGTTAGCTAATGTTAGCGCACACACAAGTTAAGCTGTTGCACGTTTGTATCAATTTACTAAGTTCATTTGGTTGTTTATATTCAAACGCTTTACACTCCATCACCCTTCATACTGTAACTTCTCATTTACACGTTCCCAAGACAAATATCTTTTTGATCTTTTAACCTTCAGACACACAGATGCTAAGAAAAACTCTAGATAAGATCACAGTGCCATGCAATGAGAACAAATTGAACCCACGCACGAAGAATTTAGTATACTCTATGTAGCAGCTCATACATACTTGGTGTAGGTGTTTGTTCATTTCTGTTATCTATTCTTTCAAAACTGAATAATTTAATGTCAGTCTGTGGATGTCAAATTACTTAAAATTCTGTGTACTTAAAGCAATTTTGCTAACTCTTGAGTCTTTTTTTTTAACAGAACACAAATGTTGTATTTACCCACTAATAGTAATTAAAACTCATCACACACAATTACTGTATGAATGAGAAGTATTATGCAGATATTTAAAGTATAATATAATATTTCTGACATCATGTCAGAAAGCTAAAGAAGCTGATTGTTTATCAGATTTTAGAGATACATTGTACTGCCACCCAGATTTTTTTTTTTTGAAAGAGATAAGAGACACAGAAGGGCATTTATCAGTAAAAAGGATCTGCAGCGTTTCACAGGTTCTCAGGTATTTACGGCAGCTCTTGCTACCCACTTCAGTCATTTTCATCTTTTTCATTTTTAAGTGGTCTCACTATAAGTGGTCTCACCTATGTGTGTGGAAGTTATTTGTGTGTTTACAGAGTATAAGCATCAGTATCTTGATCACTTTCTCGCTCTGGCTTCCTCTGAAACGCACAGCTGCGAATTAGTGGTGGGTGAACATTTCCTCTTTTACAGTTTTCTGTTTCACTCAGTGCTGCTTATAGATTTTTTTTTACGTGCTCCCAGTCTTTCTGTCATATTCTAACACAGTTATGATTGCTGCTAGGCACCGTCACATAACCGTACAGTGTATTTGCTACTTTGCGTTGTTTTTTCCTATACCTGATGTCGCATAGTGCTCAGTACTGCATGGTTCTGCTTTCACTTCAGTAATCTGAATCGCTGTTCTCTAGACTGACCTTTCTGGGTTCCGTGGAGGAATCCTGGGTGGAGGAATGGAAGGTGCAGCACTGCCTGGCCGTGGCGGTCGTGGTGGAGGAGGGAAACTTTCTATTGAGTCCTTTAAAAATACAATGACATATATATGTGGCCACACTTGAAATACTTCAAAATAAAACAGCCTAAAGCTGTAGTTTAACAGCTGAGTCAGTTAATGAAAAAGCTAACATTGTCACAGTTATTGGTTTAAGCAATTCATCTCCTGAAACTGTCAAGAACTCCCAAATTTTCAGCTAAACACACAAAGATGACAGTTGTTGTTTTGTTGGTCTGGAGAATAAAAGATCATTGTTTTAATTACACCCTGAGGAAGTCATTAAGCAGTGTCAGTCAAGCTTCCACGATGGGTCGTGCAGTTTGAGTCTTTTAACAACAGACAGGGAATACTCATCTTACCCATCTTGCAATTAAAAGAAGGACAGAATTTGCACCAAAATCTAAGAGATTCTTTGTCTGCCCGTGCCCCAAATCTCCTTCAGCTCTGTACTTTTTCTTCAATCATGATGACAGACAGTAAACGCTAATGAAAATGATATAGAATCTGCTTCAGTAAAGAACACACATTTACAGAACTTACATTTAAATATTGTCTGGAAGGTATTTTAGGAAATGAAAAGCTGAAGTAAGAGAGCAAAATAAAACAAAACTAAACACTAGACTTTCTACCTCTTTTTTTCTACCTCTCTACTGCGCATGCAGTCATGTTGTATAGACATCAGACACATGCAGCATCATAAGAGAAAGGGAAGTTTTAATTTGGGTTATAAAGAGTAAGAAGGAAGAAACAGCTAGCTATAACTCATGCAAATGCATTTCT
The DNA here is from genome assembly GCF_000239375.1 of Pundamilia nyererei. Lineage (NCBI taxonomy): Eukaryota > Metazoa > Chordata > Actinopteri > Cichliformes > Cichlidae > Pundamilia > Pundamilia nyererei. The sequence continues at coordinate 231,071 of NW_005187463.1, forward strand.
GTGTGAACCCTTCAGTTTCCACGTGCCTTGAAGATGCACTTGTACCTATTGTTAAATCAAGCTCACCTCGTCAGGTTCTGTACCGCTGCTGTAGCTAAAGGTGCTGTGCGTGCTGAGTCTGTTGCTTTCGGTGCCTGATGACAAGAAGAAGCACAGCAAAAATAAAACACGTGATTCCGAGTATCTCTGAGGTTAGTGCTTGTGGTGAATTATGTTGTAAGACCACTTCGCTAAATGTGGGTAAAATATGTTTTAGGCCTTGACACTATTATACAAGATGTACAAGATGGTGTATGAACAATCAGAGCAAGACAGAGACGCAGCTCATATGCATACCACCATTACAGACTTAAAGTAATCATGAAGCAGTATAGCAAGCCATTCTTTAGATCCGTTAATGTTATCAGTGTTTTTGAAAGGAAGCTGCTTGCCCCTTTTGAAATTTATGTGCAAATGTTTGCTTTTTTTAAAAAAAAAACAGAAGAATAAAAACATCTACTACAGCAAAATTAAACATTAATTTAAACCTTAAAATACTTTTGCATTTGTGGGCTAATTAAACAAACTAAAGAATGGTTTTCTTCGTAAAACATTATGACTGAATTATAACTGCTGGTGCGACGTGTAAAAACACAAATAAAGTTTCACAAAACGTCTCATCCTTTATGTATAACAAAACTACAAAGATGGGAAATAATAATAACAAAGTAAAATAAAATACATACACTGACATTCGAGAACATTAAGTAACATTAAGCAGTAACAAAATCACTAGAGTCATGTAACTTTATCATACAGAAAAAGTCTGTTTATTACAATTAACCTAATATTTCAAGCTATAATCTGACTACTTTATTTCTTGCTTTTTTATTGAAAACTTTTAAAATGAGATCTCAATTAAGATTTAAAAAAAAATGTGAGACTAAAATACATTTTGCTTTTATTTGCCCGCAACAGGAGAAAACACACAGCAGGGCCACCGGTCGGACTCAAACCCGCGCCGCGGCTCTCTTGCCGTGCAGCATGTGGTTGCCTGCTTACCCACTGAGCAAACACGGCACCCTTTCTTTTCTTTGAAAAACTGTGACTGATGTGTTGAATTTCTGTTTTGACATAAATAATTTTTCAGCAAGGTCTGCTCTGTCCAAGATCTAATTAAACGCTGGTTTATTAGTAACACTGCCTCGTACCATCCATGTGAATATTCTAATGATCCCATCTAGCACTTTTTCCTTGAACCACAGCTAAAATTGATGCATAGAAAAGACAGAATGATCAGATCTGGCGCTCAAACGTACCTCTCTCTCCAACTCAAAAGTGGAGGCAGAAAGTCAGACTACAAGCACATCACTTTTTCAGTGACTTACACATGTGTATAATTTACATTTCTCCCAATCTGCACTCTAATGGAGTTGCAAAGAAAGCCACACAAAGAAAGACTGAAAGCTTTAAGTCTTTTTGTTTAGTACTTGATAAAAGCAGAAAGTAAAGATAAGCATTTGGACTCACTCGATGTGCTGGATGTGCTACCTGTCTTCCAGCTGCCTCTCTGGATAACCTGAGCCACAGGAGGAGGCTGAGCCGTCGCTCTGGGTGTCGACTCATACACAGCACACTCTAATGTCATACTAGTGCCCCAGAATGAGTTTCTCTGAAGGGGTGCACTTATCTCATACTCTACGGGAAAAGACCAGATTAAAAAGATAAGCTTTTTTGACAGCAATGGCATGCTATTTTTCAATATGTGTTTCTCACCAATGAATCCTAACAGTATTACATAATCAGCGTATAAACAGTGGAAGGTATACAATGTGTTAAATCTGCGTGAACCTGATCTGATTCCAAATGAGAACATAAATAATTTTACCAAGTTCCTTTCCTGTCTTCTCTCTCTCTTTATGACGTCTGGTGATGCTGTTTCGTAATGTCTCCAGATTTTTCTCAAGTAAGAAAAAGGAAACACAGGCATTACTTTTATTGCTTAACCAACAATCAACTCCTTAGAAAAGTTTGAACATTAGATCTACCTGCTGATAGCGTATGGAGTTTGCCCTCCGCTCATGATCAACCTGCCAAGCCTTAAACTCTTGGACTGCTTCGTCCACAGTAATTTCTCCTACTTTTACCCTCTCTTGCAGAGATATGAGCTGCCTCTGCCCAGGGGTCTTCATCCCAGCGTAAGGATCATATGCAGGCGTGGGGGCTTCCACTACAGGCCGAGCTGAATGGGAGGAAAATAGTGTATAATTCATTCTATTATTAATTTATAAGCAAAAACCTCTGGAACATAAAATATTGTATTCGTTTCATGAAAGTCTTACAATAGTTTGATGTATAATGGTAATATGGGTGCGAGAGCAAGCGCACTAATATTTTTTATTATTTTAAATTTTAAATGTCTTTACATTTCTGATGTAAATATAAACAACTACTAAATCCTAAAAACTAAAAAATCACAAAAACAAAAATAAGACCTCTTGTTATGTGTTGATGACAATAGTTCAATAACAGTACTGTATTTTTATTTATGATGAGCAAACCAGTTTAAAATCAGACCCATAATCAGTGCACACAGCTAACCAATCCTAATGCAGTATAATAATACAAGACGATAATACCAGAGGATGTAATTGACATGTCAGTGACAGTAGTGGACTGTTGCCTCACTGCAAGAAAGTTCAGGATTCAGACGTTACATGTTCTTCCTGTGTCTGTATGAGCGCCCAGTGCCTCTGGGGGCTACCAGATACACACATGTTATGTAAATAGGCAACTCTAAGCTGGCTGTAAATGTGCAATGAACTGGTAACTAGTCCAGGCTGCACCTTACTTCCTGTCAGCTGGGGTTTGCTCAAGGTTTCAACTTCACTTTCATTTTTACCATTTAAAGTTAAATATTCAAATGAGGAGCGAAAAACAAGAACGCTTCTGCCGTACGGGCCACGTACATTTTTGCTCTTCCCGTATCACATTTAAGTGTCTGCTGTGAAAAGGGCCTATTAATGTCAGAAGATCACATGAACATTTGTTCTCAGTCACCTACCCACTCTGACACCAAAAATTCCCCCAACGCACAGTTAGCTGTAACCACTGAGTCAACTACAAAGGTTACTGGTTTTGACCAATGTGGTAGTATTAAAAGCCCTGTGCCTCACAGAAACATGCTACAGCACTGTACAAGACTGATGATAAATAATCAAGATGCAGATAAAATAAAGGCACTTTTTCAAAAGCGGTTTACCAAATGAAACCATGACCGGTTCTAAACTAGCTTTATATAAGTGGAAAAAAAGAGAAAACAGAAGCATAAAAGACTATAATGATTAAATGAAAAGAAAATTATTTTTATTGGGATTTACCTGCATGATATCCCATGTCCTTTGCTTTATTCTCAGATGTACCTTTATCTGAAAATACTATCAAAAAAATAAAAGTTACATATTTTTGACACATTTGTGATATAAAAAAATATAACGTAATAAATAAAAATCAGACTGCACCATACCTCTAGAAATGTACGTCGTAGACTTTTCAAGCTCAGTGTTTTGCTCAGGCCTGGGGATGGGGGCTGGTGGACGGTTCAGGACTACTGGGTTGTAAGTACTATTTGCATCCACAGTATCATAGATATCCTCTGGACAGAGGTTGTATGGGTCTTCCTCTTCCTCAATTTCATCTAAGCTATTATGATCAACTTTTTCCTCTTCCTCACTTTGAAGAGGTTCATTGTCCTTCTTGACTTCAGTGGCATTTGGTTTTGCTAAAGGTAAGAGTGTAACCACATGAAGCACTCAATGCCATATAGGATGCAATATTATTTAAGGAAATTATTTAAAACTTCAAATGTATACCTTGAAAGAACTTCCGAAGCATAGCTTCCTCAGGGTTCTCATCTACTGCAGTCATCACCTCATCTTGAAACCCCCACCAGAAAGAAACAATACAGCACCATCATCATCTGCTGCTCCCAGTTTTGCTGTATGAATTATTGTTGGAACAATAAATAAAATAATGCGATACTTACAAAAATCCTCTGCACATTCAGGGTTGATCCCCACCATCGACTCATATATATCCTCTGAGCAACCCGAGTATTTCATCATGATATCTTGAGAGTTAGTGGACATCAACTCATATACCTCTGCACTCTCGTCTGTGTTGATAGTGTCCTCAAAGTGACACTTGAGCAAGTCTGCAGTCTCCTGGATTTGTTTAAATGCAAAAGACAACCAGACGCTAAGTACAATTCGTGAAAATGCAAAGAATTGAAAAGATTTTCTCTGTGGACTTACAACAAATTCATCCATGAACTGCCTGAGATCATTAAAACCACTCTTCTCTGCAAGCGTGTTTGGGTAGTCTCCATTCTTGTTCATCACACTGTAAGCCTGCAAAGCTCCAGGACACTGAAGCAGAACGGTGGTCAGCTTCTTCAGGCCATACTTGGCTGCAAAGTGGAGTAAAGTAGGAAGCTCCTCATTCCGCTGATCTGAAGCCCACAAAAAGGCAAACAGATAGAACCAGTTATATATCAGCTGCTCACACTTTCTGCTTTTTATCATAATCTTTGAATTTAAATGAGAACTGTTAATGGTGTTATTGCAAAGTGGAAGTATTTGGGAACCACAGCAAATTCGCCTCAAAGTGGTGGACCACGTAAAGATGTAGAGCAGGGTGGCTGAGAGCTAAGGCCTACGGTGTATAGAAGTCACCAACTTTTGTAGCTATCTAAAGCAGCGGTGAGTAGCGGTAAGTTCCAAGCCTCCACTGGTATTAACATCTGGCCACAAACTGCGCCAGGAGCTTTATGGGTGGGTTTGCATGACCGAGCACCTCCTGTAAGTGTAACATGTAGGTGGCCCAGAACTTTTCACCATATAATGTATGTGCGATAACAGGAAGTCTTCTACAAATTTTTTTAGCTGACTCGCCCAACACCAATAAAATCATGTGTTAAACTTACATGCTGACATATTGTCTTCCTCAATCTGTCTGATTCCAAACAGCTGAAGACCAGTTGAAGGGATCTTGGATTTTAAAGAGTCGGACAACATGCTGTCCAGTGATTCTGTTGCATTGGCTGTTATGTTGAATGCCTGGATGTTCAAAATAAATAAATAAAGCTTACACAAGCTTTTACAACATTAATCTAGCACAACGATGCTATTTAAAGCGCTAAATAATGTCTCACCTGGCAGATGAAGTTAACAGGATCTGTAGCATTTTCAAGATACCGACTGACTTCACCCATGCTGGTGTAATACGTAACAGGAGTCAGGCTGACAGACGACTGGCCAGTGTACATAGTGAGGGACACAATTCCAGCATGCATATCTAAATGAAAATAAAGAGCAAATTAACAAATACGGTGATTTCAGATTAAAGCTTTCAGCATAAAAGTCCTGTGACTTCCTACAGATACTTGCCAGGTGCAGTAACACTTATGGTGTATTCATTCTCCACGGTGCCTGGCACCCTTTTTGCAGGTACATTTTCAGATGAAAACTCCACCTCTGGATCCGACTGATCATCTATTTTCTCTTTGAAAATGATAAAAAGTGTCTCCTGTTTCTAAAAGAAAAATGGAAAACTGGAATAAAATTGGCGTGTTGGTGACATTTTACTGATATCAAGAACTTCCTTTAGCTCCGCTAAACACTAGAAGATCAGTGTAAATGGTAAATGTATCTCTGTGTACCTGTCATACAATGTAATACAGAAAACTGGATTTATTTCAATGAACCAAACAAACATTACATTTGATGCAGCTCTTGTGCAATTACTTACCCCGCACAGAACTCTGTTTGGTTGCACAGTGAGACAGGTGATGTGCGTGGGTGAAGTTATTTCCTGACTTGCTGATATTACTGCGTTTGCAGGCTCTTCATCCTTCGGGACATTTTCTTCATACTCTTTTGTCACCACATCCTCTGTTTCATCGGTGCTAGGATTTTCATCTAAAACTGGTAAGACGTACACATCGTCTAGGGCTACAGGAACTTCACTCTCACGTTCAAGCTCCACTCTTCTGCCTTTAAATTAAAAAGAAATCGAATGTATTACAAACATCTTTATTTTCCCTTTAAATTTCTACAAATTGCACAATTTTAACATCTGTCTAGATGAAATCGCCTTCTTTTAGTTATTCAGAAAGTGTCACTACAGCACATCCAACTTTCTCACTGAGAGTTTCTGTTTTATGTTCCAGCTTTAAGATAACTGACAATTGTTATTTTATTTAATATCCTATTCTTTGTGGGTGCAGTAAAAACTGAATTAATTATGTTTGCTTCCTGGGCATCGAAAACACTGTACAAAAGAGAACATTTTACATACTGTTGGCTATTGCTTCCAAAATGGTAGAAACATAAACACCAGGCTCATCCTCTGCGTAGAGCTTCCTCCAGCTTGGCCAGTCTTGGAAAATCTTTGTCAATAGTTCGTCCTCAGACACACCACATAAAAAGGCCACCACTCGGTGAGGAGGATAGAGAATTCTCTGAAGTGCCTCCTGTAGTTCGTGGTCACAGAGGATGTCAAGGAAAACCCCTGTGAGGAGCAGCACGATGCTCTTGCAGCTTTGGAAATATTCAAAATTATATCCGTGGAGCTCATCGGCTGTGCTGATTGCATATAGCAAAATTGATCTTTTGTGGAATTTGCGAGAACTTTTCAAAATCTGGTGCAAATATGACGCCCATTCCTGTGCCTCAGTGGTGTGCAGAATTAACAGCTCATATCTTGAGATGGATTCAGGATGTGCTGAAAAACACAACGCATTACAGTGTGATTGTACGCTCAAGAGATGTATGCAAACACTCTCCAAAGCAGGTATCCAAAGCATAAAACCTGCTGACCCAGCCTGACTGCACACAGTGAATCAACGTTCTGCTCAAAATACACTAATGACATGACACTAGCAATATTATGTGCTGAGCTCCTTGTTGCAGCAGATTGTGATTGCCGTGGAAATGCTCCACAACGTACCAGCTGTCCGGCTGTGGAATGTCAAGGTGACTGTGGCTGGGGAATGAATGTCTGATCTGTTTGATATTTCACTGCAGAGCCAACAAGACGTTGTGCAAACATTGCGCTGTGTCAACACTGGTCAGAGTAATTTTGTTTGACTCATTACAGTGTTTAATCAGGTCAAGCTCACCTCTGTACACGCTACCTAGGAAAGAGCACCCACACAAGCATTCGCTTCATCGGAGCAGCTCACTAATGACAGGGCAGTGAGCCCTTACATCGTTTTATTAAAGGACCGATAACATGAATGATTTAACTTTACATGTGTTGGAAATACTACATTAATTCAAATCAACCATACAGGATGCCTAAGATGCTTGCTTCCTCTTTTTAAAGCGGAGAAAACAGTTTGCCTTGAATTTTCTGGTAAATGAAACTCAATTTAAATGAACACATCATTTCAAAGTCAAACAATGCAAAAGAGTAAACTATGTGTTAATAATGAAGGTTTCAGTACATCTTGTAAACTGTAGCACTAACTAGCTGGTGAAAAAAAAGGTACACACGACGGGTCGTATTACCTGATTCAGTGCTTGAGATGGGTTCTCCCATGGTCTTGAAGCCTCAAATCAAATAAATAAATCACCTCAAAAGGATCATCATTTGCCCAAATGTTTCTCTTCAGTTCGATGAAGTTTACTGATGCTTCTCTTCTCATCAGCTGAGACTACATTAGCTTTCACCAGCTACAGCTCGTTGCTCAGCAGTATTAATAGCAACACTTAGTTTCCTGATTTTGGTGACTCTGCCCTACTTCCTGAAACAGTTGAAGAAGTGAGAAACGCACCACTGTCATGACAGAATGTGCAACATGTCGGCAGTTACATTTGTTTTTGGCTGCTTTGTGTATATCTGTATGTTGTAAACAGCAAAATATTCTATAGATGAAACACAAATGAAGATAACGAGGGCTTAGCTAAGAATTTGATGTGTTGAATTTTGCGACGTGCAGAAACGACACAAAACCACTTGATGTCTTTTATGTAGGCGACGCTTTAGATTCGCCTTTGTTCTTGGTTTTCGCGAAGACTGTACACCCACGCACACAAACGCACACACACACAAACACACACACACACAGGAAAACATCAATTCACCTGTTATGAGCCACATCCTTCTTCTGTTTTTTCACTTCCTTACCAAGGTGCTGTCTATCTAGAGAGTTTTAAGGTCAGAGTGATTGTGTAAAATTACAATTCTTATAAATGAACATGCTTACCTCAAAAGAGTAGCTATACATTTGTGGCCAATAAAACTTACTTACTAGTAAGACTTACTACTGTAAACACATCGTTTCTGTGTTGCAGTTAACTTTAACATGCATAAGACTAAAGTGACAACTTCTGCAAAAAGTGATGCACATCTTAAAAATGTGTTGTTCTGTGATGCTGTGACACCTTAAAGCAACACTGAAAGTGCAAAACTGAAAGCTTTCATTGCTGGCGTCATTACACAGACATGTGAAGGATGAATGTGAAGTTCTAACACAATTCAGCCTTACAAAATTACTTGTGCGCTCAAATGCTGACACACACAGGGTACATCCTCATACAGCCACATGCTAAATATTTCTTAAGTAAAACAGAAAGCACATGACAAACGTGAATCAGTCACTGATCATAATGAATCACATGTTTGGTGTAACTGTTACTCAGTATTCGAAGTTTCAGTTCCCTCGTAAATGTCAACTATTTGCAACACATGGCACCACACTGACACAACCACTAGAGGGCAGAAGACACTAACTTAACATTAGATTGTTGTCCACCTATCATTTTGCCTATAGGCATGGATATGTACTTGGTTAAAAAGACTGTGGTGAGTTTGGCATAAGTCATAGAGATAGTTTCCATATACAGACAATCAAAAAAATAAAATAAATAGCTGTATGAGCCTTTAACAATAATGTTTATTTGCTATATGCTTCTTATTTGGCAGGGATATTTGCAGTCATAAGACCATTGGTGGATCAATTTGAAAAAAAAGTTTGACAGTGAATCCAAAATAAAAATGTGAAATTATGTATATTTTCATAAATAAATAAATGTGAGGCACATTATACAAACATGTACATAAGATTTAAAAACTATTATTAAGATAGACTGGGGTCAGCTGCAGACTAAATATTCACTGTTTGTAATGCACCACATTTTATAGATATGAAAATAACTGCACCTGGCCTTGAACTGCCAATGTGGAGATAACAATGATTCAGTGTCAGCAATCTGAATTCACTGACCTCTAAAAAGTAAGATTAAAATGAGTTAATTACACAAACAAAAAGAGACTCAACAGATTATGCAGGTGATATGCATAGAAGTTAAATGTTTTTCTTTTTTCCTGTAAAACGTCTTGCATGCATGCTTAAAAGTGTCGCAGGGTACACTTCAGGTTTTCAGGTATTTATTGAAATGTGCAAACAGAAACAGTAATTCAGTGTAGAAGGCAGAAACAAGAGTGTGTACAACACTAACAAGATTTAAAGTCCATATGACTCCACATTGCTTTAATATTGCTGAGGTTCAGGCTCTAGGGTGGCCAGCCCACATACAAATAGGTCACACTGAGTTGTTGCTTTAATTGTAATTACAGAATCAGTCAGCAAGAGTGTCTTCACCTGTCTAGACATTATTTCATTGACAAAATCAATTCACACTGCTATTCTCCAACAATACGGTCAGGTTTATTTCAGCTCTAGCCTCTTCCTGCGATGCAGACCTTATAATGGCCACAGCAAAAGTTGACTTTCTGACTTCTGAAGCTGCCGGTGAAGAGCAGGGTGATCCATGACCCGTCTTTAAGTACAATTTCCTGTAGAAAAAGAGTCCCCTAATTTCTTTTAAATCTGCCATTAGCTACCATAAGCATGACCGGCCCGTTACCTTTTGTTTGGGCTCCCTTGAAACCACTATCTATTAGGTGGCTCAAATCAAATCCCTGCAGCCTGAGTTTAATAAGAGAATAGTTTTGCTCTTATGTTTTAACCTTGTTATCCAATATCCTGTCGTTTTAGTCCTGTGTGTGTTTTCAGCGCAAAGAGCAACCCTGCTAGAGAGAGTGCGTCAGCCATAGCACAGACCTGACATCCCGCCTCTCGTAGCACAAAAGTTCAGACGTGGACCAACAGCTGAGTGATACTCTGCTGCACTGGCACTGAGTAAGTCAGACCAGCTTAATACTGACCAAGCTAACAGTGAATTTTTCAGTGTGTCTGACCCCTGTCTACAATAGATTCACAATAACAGGGTGCTTGACCATTAACAGGAAAACACAACATATTAATTTCTTCTTAGTTAAATTAATTTTATGCATTAATCAATTAAAAGACTTTTGGAATATGAATTATTGCAATAGGTAAAAGAAAACTGATATCAAATTGCATCTGATTTCAGTGAAATCTATATAATCTGTCTCCTGGGTGGAAAGTTAGCATTTCCAATATGCTGTTTTTTAATGAATGATGAAACGTAGACTTAATATTAATGGCAGCACACTTTTAAAGTTCAAACCGTTCTGAATTTTCAGTGTTCATAAAGATGTATAAAACAACATTAAAAAAGTCAGAACCAGAGTTAGAGAGCACTAAGAACTCCAAGATAGGATGCTGAAGCAGAGGGGAGTGAGTGAGGGGGAGGCAGACCACTGTACATCTAATATTGCAGACATAACGGTCATGTTACCGTCTCGTTTACTGTACTTCCCCATCTCGGGAAAGCTCTACCTCATATCTGCACTGCCTCAGACGCTGTTTGGGAGACTTTTAAAATAGAGGAAACGGGAAAACAAAGCGCAGTCTGAGGACAGGGAGCGCAATCTTGAAATGGAAAACTGAAATGGGGAAAGGGTCTCTAGCTGAAAAGTTATTTGGATGATAGCCTGCATAAGAAAGAAACTGTGTTTGGTTTCTCATTCAGAGTCACCAGCAGGGCTCATTGTGATAAGAAAATAAGTCTAATGTTACCTGATCTGGTATAATGTGGACCAATTACCACTCCATTGCACTTCATTACAGGACTGTAATAGGGCCAGGGGTCAGTGCTTGAGATGGAGTGGCAGAGGAAAATTGAGTCGTCATTGATAATATGATAAAAACTGACAGTGAGAGGCCCCTCCAACAAATTATTGAAATTTACAGTTGATAGGGAAACACTATAACCTCATTTGGTAAGCAGCTGGCAGGCACTTGTACAAAGCAGGTCCTCTAACACAATGAGAGGCTTATGGAGGGAGAGAAATCCAAAACTATCACAGAATAGTTTTAGAGTCTTGCTCATTGGCTTCTGGCACGGTGCGCACACATATTCAGTTTTTAGCATTTTTTTGTGTCTTTAACAGGTGGATTGTGGAGACTTTGTCTGGAATGACTTACCTCTTTAGTTTATGCAGCTACAATAATATGCTAACAAAAAAATAAAAAAGTCTCGAATAAACACATCAGATCTAGCTAACATTATTTCCTTTCGCTTTCCACAGCTGAAAAGAGAAGCGAGCAGGCTGAGAAAATAAAAATCTAGGTTTCTGTAAACTTCAGTGTTCTTGGGAGAGGTATGGGAAACCGTTTGTTTGCCTCGGTTAAAGTCCCTCCATTTGAGGTCCCCTGAATAAATAAATCAAATAAACTACCGTCAGACATACATTTTCAATCCATCAAGGTAATCAGATTCTGTTTACCTGAATGGGAACTATTCTAAAATGTTATTAAAAACTTAAATGGAGTTTAGGTGTGGAATAACTAGGCGCTGGAAATGATGAGCAAACAGCAGGATAAGATTCCAATTACTATTAAACAAGCATTGCATTGACTAGTAAAGAGGAAAATAGCTTTGACATTTTCCACAGCCGGAGCTCCAACCTGACAGGCTTTGTCGTGGGAGAGCACAACAAATTCAATTCATAGGCTTTAAGACATGAAGTAGTCAAAGCTTTCTTCTGAAATATTACCTAAAGGTCCATTTTCAATTATTTGACCAGCAGTCAACATTTGTGTTTGTAATTTAATAGACACTTTACATGGAATAATTGTATATATTTTAAATATCATAATATTCAAATAATAATATGAATATATGTAGTTTTAATTTGAAAAAATACTGCAAGATATATATGTTCAAAACACATCTTTTAAACTTGCCACAATTCTCCCGAAGCAATTACAATATGTCCTAAAATTAAGAATTCAACGAGGCCTTGAAGTCATTACCTCGTGCTGAAGGAAACACAATTTGTGAATCATTTACAAGACCAGTTAAGTTTATCTCACATATCTAAATAGGCAATATATTGAATGCATGCTTCATTGATCAAAACTGTTGTGGAACAACTTATCGAGCGGCCATCTTTAACTAGTATTTAAAAGATCATTTTGCTTTCATCTACAGTCTGTACTCAGCTGAAATCACTTCAACGTGATAAGACAGTCAATTTGGATGTCAGCGCTGGCTACAGTAATCACGCTGGCCACTAGATAAGTGTGACTTTATTTATTTATATTGAGCCCCGTGCGTGTCTAGTTGAAGATAATAGTTTCATTTTCCTGAGAAAGTTTGCCAGCTGCCCTCATTGTGGAGTAAATGTGACAGATTTGTGCTTCATTAGGATTCATCGGGCTGACAAAGATGGATTCGTAAGATGAATCAAAAATGGCAAACGCGTTATGCAGGAGTCCATGAATGTCTTTACTTTTCTTATAGCAACTTTAAAGCTTGAAATTTATAGATCTCGGGTGACAGCAAAGGAATAAAGATGAACATGAACTCAGTTGGTCAAGAAGCAAGAACTCAGCACGAAAACATAAAAACCCACATTTTTTAAGCACGTTTCTCAATATCTGTACAGTGACGGTTCAAAGGAAGGAAATATTCTAGCAGAGATACTCTAGATGAACTTTTATAATTCGGTGAGTGCCTTTAGAGAGCAACACTTTTACAGAAAGGGTTTCAAATTGCAAAGAGACAAAAGATAAGAGAAGAATTTGGAGAATGTAACTGGTTTGTTGTGTTGATATTATTAAAGCTTCTTTAAAGGCAACTCAAAGAAGAATCTATCACGGGTTAAACAAAGTTAATAAAGAGTACATTACAGTTAATTTTATGCCAGAAGTTTAAAGTTGAAATTGATATAAAAATGTCACTGGATGACATTATACTTGCTTTTACTGATAAAATGAATTTTCTTCATATTTCAGATATTTAATAAATAATATTTTAATTAATTTTGTGGTGATAAAATAATCAAAAAGAGTTTAATGTGACTGTTTTATAGTAAGAAATAACTCTGTTGCCGATGTCTATGTGATTCAAACTACCAGCTGTAACAAATGTTTCCACATCATTTTCCACATTACCTCATGTTGATCATGAAACCTCCATTAAACTCATTTCTTGAATTGCTTGCAATCAACAGATGACCGGGTCAGCTAACAGTCTACTTTGCTCCTTTTTGTTCAAAGCAACAACCTGATGTATTACTTCAGTCTTATTTTTTGACACAATTCCTTCTGTTTAAAATGTTAGACCTTTTGTTGTGTGACATGCTCCATGTGTAAATTGGTGGATTTTTAAGTGTATCAAACTAGTCTGTGTCCAAATGTTATCTATGGCCTCTGAGAGACTATCATTGACTCCCATTGTTTTGCTACTGACCACGTATAACACTGAGAGGCAGGGCTTAGAAAAAAGTTACACTGTTTCGTTGCATATGACAAGAGTTAGAGCCGTACTGTTGAAGGATTAAGGGATATTAGGAATATTTAATGGCATTTTGCTTTAACTGTGTGCACTGGAGGGTGGCTGCTGGGGATGTTAGACAGCAAAGGTCATGAACAAAATAGTGGAAAAAAGTAGGACCATAAGGCAGCAGGAAAATGTTACTTAAATACAGATTTGATGATGACATTGACTGCAAATTTGTTCAGTTACAGCTGGTACAGTAGCCTGGGTTAAGCAGCACTCTCAAGTACCCTTTCAGAAACTTATAAAGGTTCCTTCACAGTTCCAGTGTGAACAGCCTATAAATGGATCCTTGTGGATCATTTCTTAGGACCTTTCAAAATATCACCAAACCTGTGCCTGGGACTATTATGGTAGTTTTCTGGATGTCACCTGAGGGGTCCCTAAAGTGCTACATATAGAGGAGCTGTGAAAGGGGCCTCTAAGAAGATTTAATTTCTTAAATATAAGTTCCTACTTACAAAGATATTGCATGACAGAGTCTGTTATTACCAGCAGTGTGAGAATAGCACAAAGAGTCTGCACTTCCACAATAAAGCACAAGAGGTCAGAGTTCCACTACAAATACTATGAAATGCCTCAGCGCGGGCTCCACGGCTACTGTATGCCAGACATGTACTATTCATCGTTATCACGAAGGCCATTGCCTGAAAGATGTCTGGTGAAATAGGTTTGTCTAAAACATCATTACAAATCCAATTAATACTGTCATTAGACTAGATGAAAAGAGTGACAACATTGTACAGATTGGAATTATTTGAAATTACCAAAAGCTGCACACTGTACCAGGTAGCAGTGTAACCGGTATGCGATGGTGAAAAGTAGATGTTATCGGAGAAAGGGAACGCGACATGCTTTACCGTGTGCTGCACTGGTATATTACACAATTATCAGACTGATTCAAAATAGTAGTTATAATATACCGCGCTTTGATTGCCACTAGTAATAGCATGCCATTTTTAAAATATCTGACACAAAGATTTAAAATAAATAAAATATACGGCACTGTAAACTGATATAGTCAAAGCCTTTTTATGCCTTGTCCACACTGCGTGACATATTTGTGACCAGCACAAAAAAACAACAGAGTGACCTCCACACCATGAGAGGGTCCACGGGAGGATGTGACTTCCAGGAATTTATAGTTAACGGCAACCATAGCTTATGACAGACAACATTGTTTTTGACACATTTTGATAAAAGAAATATTATTATATTGGATTGTGGCACTTGCTTGTTTTTAATGCATTATACGGTGACGTGTGAATGCAACACAACCAAACACTTAGTTTTTCATATTTGTACAGCAGACTAAAAAAAGTATGGCTCATACTGTTGTGGTTATGATATCCCTTTAGTAACATTTTAATATTTTGTTATAGCATTTCATATGTATTCTGTAATCTTCCCGAGTGTAAGAAAAACACTAAAAGTCATGTGTGTGAGACAGATGATGAGTAACAGAGAAAAACAAAGCAGACGCAATGAAGACTCATGACTCAAATTTGCAAACAGAAAGCTCGTAAAGAAACACTCATCAACTACAATTACTTAATTTTGAAGCCAGTTAGCTTATTGTCTCAGTGTTTTTGCTGTATTGCAATAGATAGTCTGCATTTTTTACACCAGAGATGCACAGCAGCTGACTCATTATGTTATTTACCATTTTTAAAACACATATTTCTGGTCTACTAAGTGTCACATGGGAAAGCATTAATGACATCTATTCTGTTCCAACTAATCTGTTGTCTTGTTTGGCTGTCAAAAAATGCACTCCACCTAGCACGCCATTTTGCTTCCGTCAATGACGACATTGACACTGAGAGGATTACAGGGTAAATCAATAAACACTACTGCTTCATGAATGAGCACAAGTCTCAGTGAACTGATACCTTCACACCAGGTTAGGCCTATTTACCTGTGATTCCAATCCACACAGCGATCCCAAGGGCCTCCTCTCTATAGTGGAGATTAGATGTCACCACACTTAACAATGAGAAGACACCTCACTGCTCTACAGCACAAATCCACATTGTGTTGGTCAATCGGCAGGTTAGCATCACCTCCATGTTTAAGCGGGGACAGACAGAGCAAGTATGAAACTACCTCGATATAAATGTCGAAGGTATCTAACACCACAAAGACTTTGTCCCCTTTTCTCTCTCTTGAATAAGCTCATTATCTTTGGTGTATTCTGGTTAGCAGCCTTAGCGATCACGCCATAAATGGGTGTCTTCAACTAGATATTCTTCACTTCCTGCAACTTTAGCAACTTCATGTTTCCATTTTGAGTAGAAAAGTAGATCTCTAACTTTAAGCAAATCGCACGGGACAAGAAGAGGCAAGGCTGCCGACCAGACAGACGAGCGTTCCACTCTCTAGCTTTTAACAAGCATAGTAATACATCAGTCAAAAGCAATAATTTTACTATTAATGAAATTCCAATTTGCCTTCAGTGCATTTCACGTTGACATTTTCCACATTGCAACAGTGCTTTGATAAAGTTTTTAAAATGCAAAAACGCATCTAAGAGGCTAAAGACCAGCCCGGGTGTCAGCGTGCCTGGCAGAGGACTATGGTACTTAATTTTTATCGCCATATGCCCGGGGCATTGGAAGCCTGAATGTTAACATTGGCTCCATTTTCATTATCATCGTATGATTATGGATTTTACTGCATTTAGCTGATAATACAACTAGGAGCTCACCTTAAAAGAAGTTGCTCGAAGGTTTCATTTCTGCCCAAATGAAATTTTCATTTGACAAACAAGTATAATTAGGCTGCACTTCTTGTTCAGTGTCAGTCTGTTTTCTGATTGAACTTAGACCAATTTGCTGCCACTAAATGAGTTTGAATAATTTCCATTCTGAATGTCTTGGGGACATTAGCTTTAGGAGTGCTAAGTGGCAGCATGCTTTTTGAAGTTGCTGATTATTTGATGCCACCCCTGTCTACCTATACGTTTTTGAGCTTACTTCAAAGTTAACAAGGGGGGGAAAAAACCTCTGCATAGCCTACCTTGGAGTACAATGAGATTTTGAAAGTGTTTTTGGCCAGGTCTGGGAGGCAAAGTGAAAATTACTTTAATAAGTGTGTAATACACTTCGTTAGCTTCAATACTCTTTGCTTCTTCACTTTATTTCTTTCATGTGGCCACTTTTATTGTACTGAATGAGCAGATTTGTTTCTGTTGAAACTGTACACCTAATAACTAATATTGCGATATCACTTTCATTAAACCGGCTAATTATAAATTAATATATTATGAATTATGAGAACTGCTACAGCTGGCTCTCATACAGCGCTTCTGTTATTGATAATAATGTGAAACACTTCAGTATCCATACTGAACAAGAGCTAGAGCTGTTAATATATCACATAGCCTTGTTCTCTTAAAAAAACATTTGTCTTTGATAGCACAATAACCTTAAATTTCTAAGGTGACTAAACTGTGGGAGATGACTTATATCACTGTAAAACTCTGGAGCCAAAAGATGAGAAACAGCAGAGCAATATGCATGGTAGGAAAAAAAAAACGGGGTTATTTTCCCCCTAATGGATTTTGTAGATGACCTAAAATCTGAGTAACAGCTATTTCGGCAGGGGTAATCCAGTCAACCTCGAAAAAAATAAACACCAATGTGCAGCAAAACTGAACGAGAGAAATGGAGTGAATAAAATGAGTGAGGGCAAAAGAAAGAGAGGATCACAAATAAAGCTCAGTGTGGGATTGATGAGAGGGAATGGGGATTTTGACAATGTGATTAAGTAATGGCTTCAAAATATGGAGGTAAGGGTAAAAAGGGAATAATTTACTGAGTATAAGAGCGCTGCATGTCAGTAAAGGGTGGAATTACATTTCATTATCATAAATAAGGAAACCCAAACTGTATCTTAGTTATGAGGAGTTTACAAGCGAGCGAGCCAAAGACTCAACCCCAGCTCCTCCAACGCAGCTCTAAATGTTTCTTTTAGAGTTTTTTTCTTGGTTTCATGTGAAAATTTTGGTACACCGACAGCAAGTGTGTCGCTCTGAATGGTTTGACAATGACAAACATTTAAGTATATGAAACAACTGTAAGGTTCATTTAATCTAGCGATATATATTTTTTACATTAGAAAGCACAAAGGAACAAATCCCATTGGATTATAATATTAAATCTATTTTCTGTGTGGTTCTGGGTTGCTAACACAGATCTATCCACATTTGAAAAGTGGCACAAAGTAACACAGCTACACACAAAGCAATGGTGGTTTACAGCACACAGGGCTGCTGAATGAACTTGACAAAGGGCCCGCGTAATGCTTTGCAATTGTCTCAAGACGGAGACACCAGAGACTGCAAAACATCTGTGATTTATTTGCGTCGTACTCATTTTTCCACGGAAAAATGAAACCGCTCCAAACTGCACAAGCTGACCTACACAAAGATACACTGCGGCTTCGTCAGTTCTCACACCAATCGTTCAATGAAACTCATTAGAGTGGAATAAAATGCAGTTCAGTTCATTCACCTTCTAAACAAAGACATTAATGAATAAACAACATTTCACCAAACGGCAACATTAAGCTTTTTTTTTCTTTCTTTTCAGACTGGAATCAAAACATCTGTGAGCAAGTAATGATGCAGTAATGATCGTTTATTTGCACAATTAATTAGTGTTTTGCACTTTGGGTTTATTTGGTGGTTTCATGTCATTTGTACTTGTCCTAAATATAAAAAGCTATCTTCATGACTTATTCATAACCTATTTATACAATTAAAAGTATATGACATACACTGCCAAAATCAGTACTATTTGTAATATACTGAGAGAGGACATTTTTTTGAGTTCTTGCACAGCTTTCCAAATATAAATCATGCAATAACAGTGTCACTCTGCCCATCATTAGCCAAAGTCTCATTGGCTGAAGCACCATGCAACTCTCATAACGAAGTTGGTGTAAAAAAAGAAAAGGAAAAAAAGAAGCCATTTTTAACACTACGGCACCTCAGAGCAAAGAATTTTAGTCAGCATGGTGAAATTTTATGCAAGAATCTCTGTCTAGTGTAATTCTATGCCAGAAAGTGTTGACTTTTACATCTGCCATAATGATTACCTGAAGCTCCACTGTGTCACCTAGACAGGCAGTTTGCTACTGCTTTCTTCTGCCTGGCTTTGAGATGTTCGTGCTGGATGCCAGAACATATGTCATTTCTTGAATAGGCACTGCAGCTCTTTCCACATAAAGTAAGTTCTCGTCACCTGGAGAGAACTAAAACACACTGACAGTGTGTCATCTATGAGAATTTTGCAGTCATACATGCAGACATTTCTGAATCAGGTAAAACACTGAAAAGTAGTGACATACTTAATATCCAACTACCAGTGTTACATACGCATGCACGTTTTCTGTTTTTTCTCCACTCAGAATAATATTGGGTCACGTTCACAGTAAATACCTAAAGTGGCATCTCACAAAAGCCAAGACCAAGCTGTATGTTGTTTATCACAGTTATTCTCTGAAATCTGAGCTTTCCTAATAAACTTTTACAACTACATTATACATCACCGCACCTTTGCATGCTAACTACAGTGCAAACAAAACTTTTAGAAGTAATTAGAGCAAACTAGAGATGATTTTTCAACTCCCTCAGTAAGGATTTCTAAAGATTAAATCTCTCTTAACCCACTCCACAAACACAAACAATGATAAAGCCAAAATCTGATTCTGGTATCTACAGCCCACAGTTTCTATCCCTATCCATAAGAAAGCTGCTTAGCTTTGGCAGCTAGCACACATGTGCATTGCTCCACTGGTAGCTGAGCACAAAAAACCCAAAACAAAACAAAAAAATCATCATCTGAGCTTACTCATAACTGAACTGTTAGGAGCTCAATAAATACATAGAAAGAAACAATGGAAATGATTTACAGTTGTAATTACCAAAGGCCCCAAGATCCAACAGTTTTAAGTAGCCTTTTCATCATTAATAGGAGGGTTGGTCATATGCTATTGCTGCTGGGAGTTTACACAGCTTCAATAACTATCGAAATTCTCCCTCTATTCAGATCTATGGCTAAATCCCAGGTGAGTGACAGGTGCCAGCTACAGGGCTGTTAGGAGAGAGTGTTTGTTGATATAACCGTGTTTTCCTCTCTTTGAGCGACTGATCTGCAAAGGTACACATAAAGGCCCTCCTTCAGCAATGTACACAGAGCACTTCGAAAGGAGTACATAAAAATGCCCCCCCCCCCTCTTCGCTGCAACATTAAACAGTGTGGAGGGGGAGTGGGGTGTGCAGCAGGAGTCATGGGAGGAGGAGGAGGTTTGGTGGGGGGGACTCAAACAAATGCTGGAGAGTGGCAAGTTTGCATTTGCCCATACCAACAAGCTCCTATCTCATTAACAAACCGCTGAAATAAAAGAGTGCTTTTTTGGCTCACAGCTATAAAAAAAATTATCATAGTGATGATGTTCCTCAGCCGTCAACAGAGCTGTGATAACGTTGTTTGATGATGACTTTCCCATGAATGTTAAGCAGCCGCCGCGGCAGAGGAAAGGAGCTTATCAGCGCCTAATGCCCATCTCTAATTCCTGCCCTTCTTGAACTAGCCATTTTCTAACAGCGTTAACTGTCAAATTTACATCCCGTCTTAATGCCACTAAAGAGTACGGGGGATGAAGAGTAAATGACAGCAGTGTAATGAGGAAGGCAAGGCATTCCTTCTTCCACTTTCTCTCCTCTTCTCTTTCTCCAAGGAGAAGGAGATTTCCACAATATGGGGGCTTTTTTTGCCATGATGCCGTGATGGAGAGCTTACCTGTGAACTTACTGCAGGTGTGTGTGAGCGTAATTAGTACTGAACTCTTTTGTGAAGGAAGGGAGGAAGAAAGAGGAAAAAAGGAAAGAGACAAAGAGAAGAAAGAATTCATTCTTTACTGTAACACAAATACAAGGCATCTAAAATATTCTAACAATGAAGCACATGTGGCTTCAATAAGCAAATGTAGAAGAGCTGCTTGAGAAACTAAAGGTAAAAGAGATTGACTTGGACCAAAAAATTGCCAACAAAACCCTTATTTTATTATGACAAAAGAAGACCAGCAGGGCATATTTAGAAAACAACATGATTAGAAATCACTTCATATGTTGGATTTCCAGTGTATTCTTAGGTAGACATCCTCCCATCAGATCTCGTCCACCAAACCTCTTTTACATGTTTTTATCCGACTTTGGTGCACAGTGCACATAACGAAACAATGCAATGAGTTACATCAGTATTTTGATTCAGTTCATTTGTTATCTGGGAAATAACCACTTTAATTTCCTGTTTCTAAATTGCCATTTGTGCAATAAGTCAATTAAAATTTGAGAACTGTGCAGGAAACAATCACTTCTGACATTCAAACATAGCAATAGGAAAATTGCCACAGCGTCATTAGGAAAACAAATTTAGTTTTAAAATAATAAGCGATAACCTTTGTGATATGTATGTGTATATATGCATATGTATGAGACACTTAAAAACATACATACAGGCTTTTATACATATGCTATCATCGTGTCTGTCATTTCTAATTTCTACATTAAGATAAACTGATCAGGTTTCCTGGTGAGTATAGGTCTCCTTCACCATGGAAGCCTTTATATTTATGCATAGTTTTGCCTCTTTCATGCAAATGAGACAAGTTGAAAGTTTTCTAATGTTTGCATGTAATTTAAGATGGCATTTAAGCCTCCTACCCTAGATGCTATCATCATAATTAATTCATCAGGTAATATTCCCCCATTATTTCAAGACATTATTTTATGTCAGGGTAAATAGCTCTGAGAGCATGCTAACTATTTCGATATAAATACAACGCTCACTTCTATGTGTATTATACAGTAGATTTTAAAATGTGGATATTTAAAAAAGACACAACTTCAAAAATGAGATCAGATGTGCACTGTGTGTTTGCATAAATTGTGATTTGCTCATATTCAGTGAGGGGGAATGCACATTTAATATTCAGTCTTCACTCTCAGACAGAGGAAAATTGGAATAAAGAAAAACAGAAGAGAGGTTGTACCTTCCATTTATGCTGCTATAATCAACCATGCAAGTGAACCTATGAATATGTAGTCCATTTCATCTGAGGGGTCGGACTCTGGTAGGGCAGGCCAGCAAAGATTAAATCTCAGCTCATCTGATTGGACCATATAAAGATTCAAACCGAGCTAATTTCATGCCGATCTGGCTGCCTCCAGTGAAACTATCCAGAAGGCAAGAGGCTATAATGATTTGGAAAAGAACAGACAACAGATAAATGGTGAAATAAAGTTGAAGGGCCTTCTTACCTTTGAGAAGAAATATTTCAATTTAAATGTATCATTTTATCAGCGTAAGGTCCTCCAGCTTCGCAGCTCGGAGATTACACCAATTAAATACCAAATATGGTGAACTAGCTGCAAATGAACATGTGCTAATGTTTAGCGCTATGCTGTTCAGCATTCAGTTCCAACTAGGTTTGAATCTGGTGCACATCTATAACAACTATTGCCCTGAAATGAGTGAACTGATAAGTCTCATTCAGCTAGAAACACAACCTTAACGTTGCAAATGTATCTTTTTTGTCATTTCATAAAGCTTTATGAATTTAACTTGATTTTTTTTTTGCAAATAATTATTTTTTTAGTCATTACATAGTTCATACACAGATTTAATTATACTCAATATTTTGTTCTTTTACCAAAGCTTTAAGCTGAAAACCAAAATTTTACATGCAGTATTTGTGTTTATATATTGTACTGTACGTAGGGAAACTCACAATATCATACATCTGTGAAAAAACACGAACATGGATAGGTAGTTTCTTGTTCAGCTCTTATCTGCATGGTATATAACAACCTGTATTTGTATTTGTTGCTGTAAATTTGGCGTATGCACTCTTTGGTGTGAAATATTTCTGACCAGCAAGGTTTATCGTAAATTTAAGTAAACAAATTTAAGAAACTACTTTGGTATCTGGTGGTTTTTGCAAACACGTTACTACTTTTTTTTTTCATATTTGATCCAATCCCTGTATTTCATTTGTAATTAACTGACTAATTAATGATGAAATAGTAAACTGGTGAATTAACATAAAAAAATAAATCTTTTGATCATTCAAGCCAATGTTCTGACCCTACAATGACTAAACATTTCTGCTCTTCCAGGGGTAGCACTGTGTATCATTATCAAACTCTGAGGTTCCAGCTGATCACCTGACTCTGTTTGGATAAACCAGCAAACATCCAGAGGAAACAGCACTGGTTTGTCGCCAACCCTTCTCTTTCTCTGCACTTTGCTGCTGCTGAGCTCTGCCTTTGGGCACGATAGATTTGACACAAGAGTGCTGATGAATCTCATCAGTTTAATGTGTTTATGCTTGCTAAGCCCTAAAAGCTTATTGCTGTTCAATGGAGTGCTACAAAGTTACCTAATTTCCCCCTGGTCGTCTCTCAGCACGCAGACTCTCTCTGGGTTTGCTGGCAACACAGACTCCCAATAACACGATGTACTCTGCAACCTGTGGAAGACAGAAGGCACGCTGTGTCTCACTGATTTGTGTTATTGGCGAGAGAATAGACCTTGACAGAAATACAGTGAGCGCAGATATTACTGTTTTTTCTACCTTAAATTCAACCCATGACTGTCTCTCTCTTTCCACATTGATCCCTTTTTACAGCCTTTTCACTGTAAGTGCTTTAGTCTTATCTCCATTGCCCCTACCTCGCCTGTCTCATACTCTAACCAATGAGGCTGGCGGCCTATATGACAGCTAACACCCAGTATTAATTAAAATGTCATGCCTCCAAATCAATATTGTAAAACAGTTCAAACACAACTCATCGCCACTGCTGTGATAAGTGCTTTTGGGTGACAGGTAAGTCCAAAGGAAGAGATACGAGAGAATGGTGTGACGGAATTATCCAGGGAGAACATGTAACATTAAAATTTATGACCCCCCTATGTGTTACTTCATTGCTCACAATTGCAAATTATCCACACTGTCATGAAGTACGCGGTGCTAAACTGACAGATCCATAAGTCAGCAGCAACAGGCCAGGAGGCTTGACGTAAGAACTCTTCAGCCTTACTGCAATGCATTAAAAGTGACTAATACATACTCATTTAAGAAGGGGGCTGTCAGAGGGCAGATTTATCAATGCTACTAAAATATTCCATCTGATTACGTTCACGCAGTCTCGTCTCTATTAGGACAAAAACACAAAGCGGGATGTCAGCTATTACCAAAGTACTTTTTAGAGGACTTCTGTGACACACGGTACGAGCTTCTAGCAAAGTTTCCCTTAAAAGTCAAAAAACCGCAGAACTCCTGTCGCAATATTCCAACTATTATGGAGGCAAATTGGGCTGATACAAAACTTTGTGAGGCCGTACGTGTTCGCACATACTCATTGTGAGACAATGTTCAAAAGCAATGCTCAGGATATGGATAGAATGTGACAAATTCTGTCAGAGTAAATATGGTTTAATAAATGAATTAGCTTCATAAATAATGGCTGTAATGACATTTTAGGGGACAATAAGCCTAAGCGTTGTCAGGAAATAGTTGATGTATGAGTTTCATGCCTCAGCGGTTCCTCAAAATGAATAGGCATGGGAAGATAGCAGGGGCCTGCAACCAGCCTATTTCCTCGAATTATCTACTTGTTGTCAATTTGCACAGTGGAATTACACATGCAAATTGAACTGCCTGCACAAACACCACTTGGAGATGATAAAAACAAATTAACAAAGGCTATAGAAGGAGGATTTATTTCACTGGCTAACCCAGGTCAAGCAATACATGTATTTTACGATTGTGTGTACCCAATTTTGGTGTAATTATATCAGCAAATTATTCTTTGTAATCTTATTATTTTTTCCCCAACCTTCTCCTTACACACATAATTAACTCCCTTCATATCCTCACAGAAAAAAACAGCTTGCCTCTGCATCAGAGTAACACAGTGTAATCTGATTTGGGGTTCATTTTTGTCACCTTTCTGCAGCTGAAGTACAGAGCGAGGTGAGAGGTCGACAGTTTAGTGGCACTGTTTAGTGTAACTGCTTGGCTAAGGAGCAGACAAATCTACACAGTGTTAAAATATATATATAATCACCTCTTAACATCATCGCTCATACTGGGGAGGAAATTAAGAGTCCCCAGACCTCCACGTTTGCTATTAGATATCTCATTTACTTTGTACACACAGTGCTAATCTGCACTAATGAATTCTGCCACACCAAGCCAGATCGAGATGACTTAAAATTATTACCACTTCCACAGATATGCCTTTCCTCATTTGAGGCTCAATTTGGCTGCCTCGCAAAAACAGTCTGTCACAGTAAGATACTAATAATTAGGGTTTTAAGATGATTAGTTTATCTCTGTGCTCTTACAGTCCTGCCTCTTATCCACCATGGCCAAAACTTAATAAGAGGCTCTAAGTTTTAAACAGCCAACTCCAAATTACCAAGAAATGACAGAAATAATGAACTGGAGCACATGCCAGGGAGAGATGGAAACAAGGAGAGGGAGTCAGCTAGAGAGAGAGAGAGGTGGGTGGTGGGAAAGCTGAGAGACATTAATTCAAGTGTGAAATAGAACACAAAGTCTAGTAATCAATAAGGAAATGATTCAGACCTGCAATGCCAAATTTGTTTAGTATTAACAGGACTTTGTGACTCTCATTTACCTTCAGACACTGATGTGCTCATCAGCTTGTCACACATGTAATTAACGCAGCGATTATGCTGAGTGAGCGATGCCAGTTAATGGTTGCATATTTCCGAGGATGAGATAGAGAATTTTTTTCACGTTTTCCATGACATTCAATATAGTATAAGCCTTATCAGTCAGCTTTAATGTGCACTTCATTTAGCAAAAGCAAACTAAGTAACATCTCTCATCTTAGGCTGCAGGAAGGTCAAGGAGAGAGCAAGGTCCCCATCTTTTACTTTTTTTTTCATATTACATTAATAGCACAACACTCTTACTGAACAACTTACCAATTATTTTTTGAAAACAGCTTATAGCTCATAAAATATGCACACTCTCAATACCTAAACCCTGAATATAAAACCATGTACAGGCTCACTAACCCAAGAAATGTGTGTTTAAGAGAAAACAACAGACTTCAGAAAGTGGAGCGAGAGAATACTTGACATTTTCTATTGAATCCCCCCCAAATTACTCAACTACATTTTCTATAATGTATTTCCATAGATTCAGCAGTTAATTATTGAAAAAGTGATAATTTTACACTACATCATTTTAATTGAGGAAATGTTTATGTGTGGCTTATAAACATTTGAAGTTTGAGGTAATAGACTGAAGAAAGAAAAACGGAGGTCTTGTAGCTCTCCTCCAGTACAGCACGCAATACTTATGTTTAAACTTAAGGTGTGTTTCCCTTTTAATGTCTGGCTTACCTGAGCACTGGTTTTAGGCCGTTTCACATACACATCAGTGTCACTGGTCTTCCCCATTATGCTACACTTGCATAGCACAGAAAATACAGGCTGTAATTTATGTATATTATGGGCCTTGCAATAAGATGCAACCAAAGAGAGTCTAATGAGAATGAGTGTGAAAGAGCAATTTAAGGCTAGATGCCTCTGCCAGTGCCGGGGGCTATACAAGATTTGCATGCTAATCATTCTAATAATAATGTAATGCCCAAAGCACTTTAAGCAAATTGCGAACTATTGGTCAGAGAATGAAGCTTATCTCACAGAGAACATAACACAAATATAGGTTAACATTTGAATGATTCCTGGTAATTCACGGACCTGTCAGTAGCCCGGCTCACCTCAATTAGAAACGGTCCAGCAGCTGTTTCACTTTTCTGTAAAGCTTGAGCTCCTTCGGAGCTAAAATACCTCCTTACCCGAATACTAGGAAAATATTAAGGAATATGTTAAATAAAACCTGAACTTCTTAAAAGTTGTTCCTACCAATGCAGCCAATAAGAGGTTGCTTTTAGTCCTCGTGCGCCACTGTTTAGCAACAACGCTGATTGGACGTTGTGCTCAGCGCTGTTTGCGATCAGCCAATCGGTGCCGTTTAGCAGGCAGCGTCGCAGTGTTTACCCGGAAATGACAGTCGTTCCTAACAACTGTTGTGGAAATCTGTAGTTTACCTATTACGGACCGTTTAAAATACAGTGCAATCATAAATTACCCGTATATGCTGAATATAATCTACTGATTCGTTATGTACAGCGGACTCCTGCCCAGTGGTTTAACCGAAGACGACCTCAGTTCAGATGACGAGGAGGACAAGCCGGGTGATTTAGAAGACGAGAAGAGGGAATTTGAAAAGGGCTCTGCTAAAAACACATGCTCGCTGGAGGAGTCACAATCGACTCACACTGCAGACAGTGACTCTCCGACATGCAGTATGCCTGGCATATCCCAAGAAATGTGGCAAGTATGTTGTATTGATCTTATTTTTCATTCTAGGTACAGACTAACCTCTTTGGTTTTAGTGATGCCTGTCTAAATGAAGCTAACTCTGAAAGTTAGCTTCACGCTAACTATCTCTAAGTTTACATTTACTATTGCTGCAGTACCCCCAGCCCAGCTCAGACTTAAGCTAACGGTTCATCTGAAGTGAGAAAAGCAGGGTTTTGAAGCCCTCTTCGTATGTCACATCTGTACAGCTGCAGCAGAAAAGAATCAAGAGTAGTGATGCTGTATTCACTTTGTATGTGTCTTTAAGAAATTCCAGGATCTGCGTAGGAAGAAAGATGACATAAGGATATTAAAGGTCACAGAAGACAGAAGAAAAAGGAAAAGAAGAAAGCGAAAGAAAGGTAATGTAGTTCTACATCCAACAGATGGGGGAGTTTTTGAAGAGTTCAGTAGTTCCAATATCAATATATTGGCCAATATTAGTACCTTACTCTGCTCTGCTGCAGGTGCTGCAGATACTGCAGAGCGTTTTGGAAGAAGTGAAACTTGAGTAGCTCTGCTGGACATACTGTGTGAAGACAGTGTTTATAAAATAAGCACCTTTTATAGCAAAATGTATTTATAATACTGATATATTTGTGATAGGCTAGTGATAGATTGGTTGATAATATTGGCCAACTAGTTCATCAGTCAGGCTCTAATTGTTTGCACATTTTTCCAGTGGACAAAATATTGGTCAATTTGTAAGAAAATAAACCTTTGTATTTGATAGAAACTTACCTTAAAGGTAGTCGAGCAACTTATTGGTACACATGGTATAGCTAACAACTGAAGTAATATCAGGGGTGCCAAACATAAGGCCCGGGGGCCAGACAAAGATTCCAGTCCAGCCTACTGGATGTCTTTGGAAAATCTGAAGGAAGATGTACATTTTAACTATATTGTCATACATTTTGACAGCTCGGTCTACTGATAAAGACTTCTCCCGAAATCATTCATACTCCCCCAATGTAATGATGTTAAACAATTAAACAACAGTGTAATTGCACTATGTTGAAATTGCACTTCTTTTTCTTATATTGAGATAGCTCAGGTATTGCTTATGCAGTTAAACTACTACATAAAGGGGAATTTCACTGGTTTGGCCCACTTAAGATCAAAGTGGACTGTACGTGGCCATTGATGTAAAGTGAACTTGACAGGCAGACTCATACAGAAGAAACCTACGTATCATTAACTTGTTTGTTTTGTGCGTGTAATTTCACAGGAGCAGAAAGTGGGGAACCTGCAGAAACAAGGTACTGTTACACAACATTACAGACTATGAATAGTCAGGTAAAGTGAAGGATGTTTCCTTTCCTGTTTGTCAAACTATCCTTACGGGCAAATTCCTTACAAAATGCTGTCGCCACAAAGTATGAAAAACACATAGATCTGATTAGAAGGGTAACAAAAGAAATACAGTCAAGTTAATAAAAAGATGGACACGAAATATGTCTTATTGCAATGCTGGTCTACATGAGCATTAACAGACATTTTCTCTGTCAGCAGAGAGCGTCAAGAGGAGCGGGAGAAGCACTGGGATGAGCTTAAGCAGTATTTTGGTGTAAATGATCGATTTCATCCCCCTGCATGTTCCAAACCCCCTCCGAAGGTAACAAAGACTGCCTTCCAACTTATCTTCTGAGGTTTAATACTGTGTCTGTCTTAGCTGTTAGAAACACCTTCACATCCTTTGTGTTTCGTTGCCACTGTACCGTCTCATTGTTTTACGTGATATGACATGTGGATTAGGGGGACCTTTATAATAACTCAACCTGACACTGAGAAGTACATTGGGGATTATGCTCAGCTACGTTTAGTGATAAGATTAGGGTGAATCTGCTTTCTAGCGTGGTTAAGATTCAAGTGAGATGTAGGATTTTTTTCTTCACCTGCAAAAAGACTGAAAATCCAAGTGTTGCTTGGCAGAAGATGAGATGGTTACAGCCTCTGTGACTGCAGCTGGAACAAAGACAAAAATGTAAAACTGAACTTTCTTCCATTTGAGTGCTTTTCAGCTCTTAAAGATGACCAAACCTTTAATGCAAAACGATTGCAAATTGCTAATGAAGCAAAAATATTTGCAAGCTTGATGAACATTACGAGTGACCCAATGAGTGGGAACTGTTCTGATTTCAATGTGAAATCCCTTTAATGATTATTTTGGAGTATTTTGTGCTTAATTTATCTCAGCAGCATAAGATTGAGGGTTTTTTCTTTCTTTTTTTTATGAATTTAGCCTCATTTTGAATGGGGTGCCAAGCTGGATGTAACAGAACTTGCCACATTATCATAATGAGGTTCTCTTTCATCACTCAAATGCAGATCCTTGTAATTAATATATTATTTCGAGTCTGGCAAGTCTTTCAAACAATTTGAAGTGAGGTAATTGAGGAAAAACTATATCACAGTTGCCAGATGTGATTATTTATCTGGCAGCAGCTTCTCCAAACCCTAACCTTAAACACAGTCCATCCATCCATCCATTCGCTTCCGCTTATCCTTTTCAGGGTCGCGGGGGGCGCTGGAGCCTATCCCAGCTGTCATAGGGCGAGAGGCAGGGTACACCCTGGACAGGTCGCCAGTCTGTCGCAGGGCCAACACACAGGGACAGACAACCATTCGCACTCACATTCACTCGCACATTCACACAATGGCAATTTGGATTTTCCAATTAACCTATCCCCTCAAGCTGCATGTCTTTGGACGGTGGGAGGAAGCCGGAGTACCCGGAGGGAACCCACGCAAACACGGGGAGAACATGCAAACTCCACACAGAAAGACCCCGGCCTGGTGTTGGAATTGAACTCAGGACCTTCTTGCTGTGCGGCAACAGTGCTAACCACCGTGCCACCGTGCTGCCCCTTTATGCTGTGAAACACAGTTCACAGCATAAACGATGATCGTCTGTCCGTTTGAGTTCTGCTTGTGAGAAACTCCCGGTGATAACTGAGTTCACGAGTCGGATCGGGTACGTTCAGGACATTGAACTGTAATGAGTGCACTAAATCAGAGCTGACCAATCAGAGTCAAAAAAAAAAAAAAAATTCTGCGTTTTAAAACTTGATGTTTACTTTACTGTACCTTTACAGTGAGTCAACAATACATCAGAGGGGACACATTAATAATTGCAGTTTCTTTCCAGTGTATCTTTTTTTTTCCACCATGATGAAATTTGGGGGGGCTGAAGAAATCTGGTACTCGGCTCGCTGAGATAGTCTCATCACAGCAGAACTGCCTTGCCATCAGTGACCGGGGGCTTCTCAGCACCCCCCTCTGCTTAGGCCTGTAATGGAAATGTGTAATTAAAGAGTCACATTTATGTTTGGTAATCTCCTGTAGCATTTCTAAGATTTCCCCACTAATATCCAATCAAAAAGGTTTTCATTTGTGAAGCGAAATCTACATATTTGTAGTAATGGCAATCATATTAAAAATAAGGCCCTGGGGACTTTTGAAGTTACTCTTTGATTTTTTTTTTCTCTACCCCTATTTCCAAAAAAAAAAAAAAGCTGATTTTTTTTCCCCTCTTCTGCAGTCCGGCCTAGAAAAGAGCATAGAGAGGGCCATAGCTGAAGGGGACATTGCAAAGGCGGAGGAGATGAGCGACAGACTCGCCACTCGAGAGGTACGTTGTGCTGATAAGAGATCTTTGGGGTGCTCCCGCTGTGACAAATCAGGCTAATGGATCCGTGGCCATTTCTGCTGCAAAGACATAGAGGAACAAAAACACACGCAGACATCCACCATTCAGTCCTGCAGCTCTTTTCCATTGAGTTAATGGAAAGCCCTCCCCTTAGTTTTGAAGTGCGGCAGTGTCTAAAGGACTTTTGGCTCTGCTTTTTAATGAAGGGTACATTGCTTTCAAGCCAACTGTTAAATCATTCTCCAGGTAAGAGTTTCATACCTTTGAAGTGTACATGTCCCTAAATGCAGTGCCTGAAGTTTTGTAACTAACCGCCTTGGCAGGCATCAAGGATCAAGTGGTTTGAAACTAATTTAGCATAAAATGTAGCCCACACACACATAATTGTGGTTAAAAAGACATACAGCTGCAGCGTTACTTCTCCGCCGGAGCATCAAAGTTAAACTTCTTTGTTTTATGATGCATTTTGCTTACAGCGTCGCATGAGCATTTTTATTTTGTAATAGTGGCAACAAAAAGATGGAACAGGCTCAGGTTTTCCTGGCATCTGAGGATTTCAATTTGGAGTTATAAGGTGGGAGGGGCCGTCCATTTAACGCTGCTCAACAGAAAAATTAAAGTTATTTAAACGTGGTGTTCAAAAATGTAACTTTTACTCTCGTGTTCACGTAGTGGACGGCAGCTAGAGCCATTACTGGCTTCGCTGTGGAGAAGAAACATAGGAGGTGCAAATGATGTGATTTCTTTCGTTAAAAAAAATCTGGATATGATTCGATTTAAAGCAAGTAATCGAAAAACAAATTGCAACCAGAACCTCTTGAATGGATAAGGAGGTTTCTAAATGAAAATATCAACTGTGCTAATTGTGTGAGCATTACATTTGTGACCTAGTATCTCCATTGTGTAATAGACATTGGTGTGCAAGCATTAGAGCCCCTTCATATTTCCATTCTAACTGCGAGCAGAGTGATCGAATATGAGGGAGTTAAATGAAAGCTCTTGTGAGTGGCACCTGTGCTGTACTTTCAGAAAGCCTCTTAGAGCGCTGGTGGATTGGTTTTAGCCTGAGCTGAGGTTCTCGCCTCCCTGGCACCTGCCTTGTGTCTTGCCAGAGCCGTGATGGGACCTGACAGCAGTTTGGCAGCCGCAATTCATTGTTAGGCAGTGATAACTTCATTTCAAGAGAGTATAGATTTGACTATTTTTAAATCCCTAAATGCTAGCTGATGCAAAGTTGTACAGGTTTTCTTTCGAATACAAAGACAAGCAGTCCTGCTCATAGTTAAAAAAGAAAAAAAAATGGGAGAGAAATGGAAGCTAAAAGCCAGAAAGTTTAAGGGATTCTGAATCAGTTATAAAGGATTATAGTGTATATTAATGCAGCCTGTATTTCAGATAGCATTTAGGACCAGAGTGTTTGTTTACCGCCTTCCTGTTCACGTTGACGGGAGCACTGTGACAAACATTTAGAGGATCAATAATCTCCGCTGTGGCCAGAATCAATTTCAAGGTTATAATTGAGTGGCTCATTTGGCACGGAATTGCTTAGATGTTTAATTTGTTTACGGTCATAACATCCTGACATGATTGTGGCAGGCTTTTCACTCGAAGAATAGGAACAGGTTTTCTTCGCGAAAAATGCAAAAGCATTCCGACAGCTGTGAAGAACTAAAGAGGCCTGTTTGTCCCTCTAGGCATTGTTTTGTAAAGAAAATGCTGGTACATGTTGGATGACAATGTTTCAGAGTATTTTCATCCTCAATCTAATGCATTCCCACTTATCTCCTCAAAGCAAAGGGAAATAGAAGAAAGATAGAGAGCTTGCTGTCAGAATCCCCTCTTTTGTAAGACGGAAATGTTTGTTTCTGCTGTTTTGAGCTCCCACAAATCAATTAATGATTTCCATTTGCTCTACTTCCTTTCTTACGTTTTTTTAATCTAAACATTAAAACAATTTGGTAAAACCCTGTTTTGAAGGCTCCTTATAAATTCTGAGATATGTTTTCTTTCATCTGTCAAACTTCTAAGACACGCGGCTTGGATATTGCAGGTTGTGGGTTTTTATTCTCATTACGGTTTTTAAATATGTTTCAAAGCTGAAAGCCTTTGTTTTTAGATTAATTTGTGAAGACATGCTCAGATTTTTAAATAAACATATTACCCCTCTAAAGAAATTTTTATTATTGTCTACAGTGCATTTCCAAAGCTTCCTAATGTAGTTTAATAAATTATACAGACAGTTTCTTTTCTCATAAAGATGCCTGTTGATCCTCCTCAGCGCATTTAGATTTCTTTTCACATGCTTTAGAAGACACAAAACAATGTAAAAATCTCCTTGCCTCTAAAGTAGTCTTAATAGTTCAGTAGATTAAAAGGTGCAAGTCCTCCAATTAAGACTTGGTCTCCATCCTTTGATTACTGCACATTATTTTACTCTGCAGCAAGCTGCGTACGGGCTAATTAATTCTGTAATTAGCATAACAAGAAGTGACAGACACATACACTATAAACGGCTCAAAGCATGTCATGAGGCCTGATAGCATCCAGCAGCTCATATTTAGCAGATTGATTTTTCTGTTCCTGGTAAATGAGCTAGTATGAAAAGATTATAACTGATAAGTAGTAAAGAAAATCTTATGTTATCTTATGTTTATCTGTAGTCACTGTATCAAACAGGATCAAATGCAGTAAAACCAAAGCAATCAAAGGGTTATACTTACTTTTTCACACGACTATAAGGTACTGAAATCTACTCAATTTCTACATCTAACTCTACTTTTTGACTGGGTGCCACTTCAGCTCACATGGTCAGACTGCAGCGGCCCAGATTTGAGTCTGACCTGTTGACAAAACCCCCCAAAAGCTTAAATCATCCATTAAATCATCAGCGTCACACAAAACATTCAAAATTACTACTGGAATTTGTGTGATTGTGATTTACATGTAACAGGAAGAGCAGTGGACCAACGATTGATCCCTGTGGGACACCATAATAAGGTGCTTTCAATATCTAAATAAATATGATTTAAGCTATCAGGTTATCACACTCAAAAATTTTATATCCATCCATCTTTTCTATCCACCCTACTTGTTAACGATTCAATTCAGGGCCGCAGGGGTGGGAGCCTGGAACCTATGCTGCGTGTCATTGGTTGGGAGACAGGCACACCTCTCGACATGTAGCCAGCTTACTATTACAAATTATTCTAAGTCCTTTGAAGGGTTATTAGAACCATGCAATTTTCGGAACAATGACTACTTATTCTATAATGACTGTACTCTAAATCGGACACTAATGTAAACTACTGTCTTTGCTGCACTAATCCACATTCTCATTGTAGTACTTCAATCAACAGGAAAAATGAAATATCTATTTTATTAAACAGAGCCACTGATCTGTTTTTGAATGTATCCGTACATTTG
This sequence comes from Pundamilia nyererei, assembly GCF_000239375.1. NCBI lineage: Eukaryota > Metazoa > Chordata > Actinopteri > Cichliformes > Cichlidae > Pundamilia > Pundamilia nyererei. Next base: position 265,372 of record NW_005187463.1, read on the forward strand.
CTTCATATACAGTAAGTGGGTATATTTCTTTACAAAAGACCATCATGTTGTGTTAGCCTTGTATTGCCCCATGGCTGTCATCACAGTTATTAGAGTGGCATTAACATTTCAAAACAGAAACTCTCTGTAGTCTGCCACAAACATGGATGTCGGGTGTATTTCATGACTTGCAGGAGCTTAAGGATATGAAAAATGAAAAACTATGTTGCATTGCTGCTGGCCTCACCATCAGGATGGAAGCAGCCCCATGTACATGGCCACAAGTACAAAGAAGGTGTCTTAAAAGACAGTTTTTCTTTTCAGCCTATGCCCTGCAACAGAAAAACCACCACCAACAACAAACTATGCACGGCCCAGTATGTTTTAGACCAGAGGCTGACCGGCATTGAACTTTTAAGGCCTATACTGGTATTTGGTGATTTAATTGGATATCGGAACTGCTACATGTAGTCCGGATTGACCTTTTGTCGTGGAGCTTTCTTGTTATGCCACTTTGAGCAATAATAACGTGCTACATCCAAACTGTTTAAAAATGAATCCCTCCTAATAGATCGTATTGTAATTAGCCATATGAATATGTATTAACTGGAGCCATTTATAGTTTCTGTAGCTTTTGAACATGCGGATGGTTATAACATCCCTCATTATGTTCTAGCTTGCATTTCAATAGTGCAGCTGCTGAAAGGAAAAGCCCCACTGTCCTTGAAATCTACCCTTTGGAAAGCCTCGCTTAAACGCTGTGAAACAAAGGTGGCGCGGCATTTTGTCAGAGGAGACATGGTGGCTTAGTTGAAACAAAGAGCTGAACTAAGAGTGTTTCATGATATTTATGTTATTTAACACCTTTTTTCTTCTCGCCACCTTCCCCCCGCCATGCCCTGTGTTTGTAATCAAAAAATTAATGAGCGGCGCTTTTGTGGAAAGTAGGCTTTATCAGATTTTGACTTTCCCCGCCCCACATCAGAGAAGGAGTCTGACTCCGTCTCCCCTGCGAGCCCCCCCAGGCCACCTCGCAGAGAGTTCAGGGAAACTCTCCTCTTTGTTCATTTTTCCTTCAGCATAAGCAATTTATCACTGAATGAACTTTTATTGTATCTCTGGATGACTCACATTAAATTTTCGCCCATTAATTTTGAAATGGATTTTGAAATGGGTACTAAGCTTTTATCAAATGCCTGGGAATCTCATTTGGATTATTGTATTTCATTAATTACTTGATAGACAAAGCATACTTTTCAATGTAGATTTGTGTGCTGTTTAATTAATTAGCATGTTTTCTCTTTTAATTAAAGCCATTTTTTTAAAATTAAAGCCCACAGCAAAACACATATATAATTTGTTTGTAATTAGGCCTTAATTGGTGGTAGTGGAAGCTTAGCACCCTTGGTTTCTTTTTTCATGATTGCCATTTTATTGCCAGTCACTCATTAATTAAACAGTTTTTTTTCTAATTAGCTTATAAAACTGTTGATGGCATATTATTGTAAGTGTGAGTTCAAAGCTTGCTAATAAGCCTACCCTACTCAGAGGAGGCGAGATAATGAAATGGCACAAAGCAGACGAACTTTCAGAGATTTTTTTTTTTGTCTATTCCCTAAAGATGACATGTTGTATGTATCTAGGATCAGATTACTAGAAAAGGAAATGGAGACATTGCTGTTCTCCTGTGCCTTCCCTGAAGTGCCATTGTTTTTAGCTTTCCGTGTAATTCTGTTTGTCAAAGAGGAGGCAAGATGACAAAAAGCTCTAATGAGGCTGCCCCAAAGAAAACTGACACTGTAGTGGGAATATAACAGCATGAAGGTGCGTGCTATGATATTCTGACTGTATTATAATGAAAACAGTGACACATTGTAATTGTTTATCCTTCATTATTAGACATTGACAATCAGTGATTTACCTTTTCTACGATCACTGTTAAGCTCCTAAGAAAAGCTATGGCAGTTTGTCCATTACATAATTACTTTGTTTGCTATTGGAGAACAGTAACAACATATTCTGCTTACATTAAAAAAATTAGATATTTTACTCTATTATTTTAATTTCCTTCAACTTTATAGTCTGGCTTCACCACAGAGTTTTTCTGAACTAAGTAAATGAAAACCCCAAATAACAAAAAATGGCCAAAACATCTTTTATTGGTGGTAACTAATTCCACATTGCACTACTTCTTTTTATAAAATCGAATGTATTGATAGATTAAACTGCTCAGCAGTATGTACAATTAGCAGCCTTTTGGCTTTATGTTGGACGAAATCAATTTGAAGACAAGTGATGGACAAAACAGTCTTTTACATCAACAAAATAATCATTTGTTTCAGGAGTCAAACCAGCAGGTATGAACAAATGTATCCTTTTTAACAAAGTGCAGCTGTAGAGCAAAGGCTCAATGCATCTTTAATAATAAAAAGCTATATTTCCTTATGTAACATTTGATTTCTTATATTGGGGAAAAAAAATCTTAGTTTGTGTAAGTCAATTTGTATCACTTTGAGTCGTTTTCAGAAATAATGACAGTATCTTTTCCTTTGTGTTCTGTAACAATAAACTGACTATCATTGGGTGTTGACCTGGCCCTCCAAAGGCCTAGTACAAGTTAGACTTACTGTGAATCATGTAAATAATCTGTAGACGACTTGATAATAAAAACAGCAGCAAGAGAGCACCTCTGATTCTAGGGTCAGATTTGTTATTTTACCTCAACCTATTGTTTCACCTTGGAGATTTAAATAACGGACTAACTAAATAAAATCTCGTAAAATCTTTTCTTTTGAATACGATATGGGTGGTGCTGATTGACCCCTCGATCTTTTGACCTTCCCTGTCCTGCTGCAACGCTGAGGCTAAGAAGCCAGAGACACGTATTTCTTCCCCCCTCCACCTCAGTCCTAAGAAATTATGCTGAAATAACACACAAGCTGCCTAATCTGATATTCATTCCTTTCTTATATAGCCCTGCTTTCCAAAGTTGACTAAGGCCACATTATTTAGGCATTAAGGTAGTGTGATAAGGGAATTAGGCTGGTCATTAATCGTTTACACGTCAAATGCAGCAGAGCAGCTCGGGGAGGTGATTTAGTGAGGCAAAGCCATATAGCCCTTGTTAATCCACCTCTCACACGTTTTAATTGGAAGAGGCTTCCTGGATAGGAAATTTATGAATGGATTTAAGGCCATTTCTTCCTTAAAGCCATCATTTATTTCATATTGTTAATAGGAGCTTTAACACTTTATCCACATGGAGACGTATTTTTCTCATCTCCCATTCAGCTATTGTCTTTTTGCACTGGCTGGTTAATTGCCACAGTGTTTTTATGATCCCTGTGCTACAAAAGGAGGGACGCAGCGTAAAACAGACACACAAATGAAAACAAAGTGTGAAAGCGTTATTATGAGCAACTTTGTGCGTGATTTCCACACACGCAATGCAAATTTTGACGTATTTATTTTTTGTATCAAGGCCCCATGTTTGGGTCTCTGCTTGAATCTCCATGACGACCCAAACATGGATGAACAGAAAACGGCACTATTGACTTAACCCTCCTAGTGGCCTTAAGCTGCTGCTGCTGCTGCTGCAGTGCCAGCATTGTGCAGGCTGAATTTTTTGCCTTCAAATCTTCCAAAGGTCAGAGAATTAATCCTCTGAATAAACCTTGTTTTTAGCAGGGCTGCACACAGGCCACACAGGAGAGAGAGGGAGAGAGAAACGAGGCACGGGAAACATGCATGTGATGGACATTTAATTGTACATTAATATGTGGTGGAGTGGGAAGAATTGCCTTTTAGGAGCCACATAAACAAAGAATGCAGGAGGTTTTCCTGTCTCCTGCCTTTATTCCCGCTTTGTACTTCCATTCTTATTTTTCCCCAGCCTGTGATGTGAAAGGATTTGGCACTAAGATGCACGCAAGGGGAGGGGGGAGGAAAAAATCCTGAAAAGTGGATCAAAAAAGTAAATGAAAAATAATGTCATATTACTGAAAATATGAGAGGCTAATTTGTGCCGACTTTTTGCTAATTTTGTTCTCGCCACAGAAAGAGGAGCCGTCACCTGCTCGGCGCCACAGCGCTGACAGTGCCAGTGATCCATGAAATAAGCTGCCGCTGGCTTTGTTCAGATAAGAATGAACAAATCTGCACAATGTACTGCTCTCGGAATCTCATTTTCATACTTGCATGCAGGCTAAAAGAAATAAGCTGTTTGCAGGCTTGATTAATCAGACATTTGAGGGGTTTTTTTTGTCTCTTTGATCTGTTCTGTCTCCTAGGTAACTTGGTTGACATTAATGTTGAGCCCCAGTAAAGACAATCAGGGAGTGTAGACTAAACAGATATAAAAAAAGAAACAGGGAAAATATTAAAGACCTTTAATGCTTTAAATGTAGTAAAAGCTGTGTTGTGAATTTAAAAGAGGGGGAAATGAGGGCCATGGAAGTGGGTTTTAATTTTGCTTTTGGAATGTTCAGGAAGGCGTGTTTTCAAGACCTTTTGCATTTCAAATGCAACCCCACAGGAGAGCAGGTTAATGTGGGTAATCCTCGTGTAGGCAAAAAGAAAAAGCTCTGTCAGTAAATCTCCAAATTAAACCATTTAGCATCATGCAGTTTCGTTTGATTTGCTCCCAGAATGAGCCAGTGTGGCTTTCTTTTTTTTTTTTCTTTTACAAACACAGAGAGCAAGAGCTGTTCTCAGATTTGTCAACAATTTAATAAATGTGTGGTTTATAATCTCAGCATGCATCAGAGCCACTCAGAAGCATTTAGCACCTACGCTGCTCTGCCAAGAAGCAGGGAACACCCTGAAGTGGTTTTATCTGCTCGCAAATCTACTGCAAATGTTTGAGCAACCGTCCCCCCTCCTTGTTATAACTCTCTTAAAGAGGAGAGGGGAGGAGAAAAGAGGAGAAAACATGATTTGAGGAATTTAAAACCTATAAAAATGGCAAAGAACTGGAGAACTGTCATAGTATGTACGCTTCAGGTTATGCAGACGCTCTCACAAATCTTCCAGTGACTGTATAGATGAATGCCTTGAGGGCCCAGCCGGAGCCCAGTACTTGCAGCCAGCCGGAGCTCTTATCTTAAATCCAAGCAAAGTACCATTAATCTTTTTGAAAGACCTTTATGGCTTTTAATGTATCCCAAATTAGAACATTTTACACCCTTGGTTCCTGAAATATGGTGATAAAAAGCCTTTAGAGTTTAATTTTTCCTGCCTGCTCGCTCTGACCTGCTTAATCCCAGCATGCATTAGGAGATATTTTAGTTTCAGTCTTTCTAATAAAGTTTATCCCACTTAATTATAATTGAAACATTTTTTTCCAGCAGGTCTTTTTTTTTTTTCCAAGTGGCGCAGTGGTGGCACATTTCTTCATTACCTTAAGACTTTCTTTCCCCCTTGATTGTACTCTGAATATTACAAAGAATTACCCAAAGGTTTGGTGAAATTGTTCCAAGTTGTTTATCAAAGTTTGCCTTTGCTTGAATAATAAACCTATCTCAGGAGTGAAAGAGGGGGCAGGATTTTTCCCTTTGTTTCCTGTGCTTCTGTGTGACTGGGGTTATTGGGATTATTCTGCTTCACAATACACACATATGTCTTCCCTGGGATTTGAATGTTTGCCTCTTACAGTCACGGTCATTCTCTTCACTTCTGATTTCAGGGACTGCCTGCATTGCTCCAAAAAAAAAGTCTCTTTTACAATTGGAGACGAGTGGAAAACGCCTTTGCAACATTTTTGAAGTGGAAGGGGGGGAGGCAGCACAGCTGACATCGTCTGTCATTGTTTGTTTAGTATTTCATTTGCACATTAAAAAAAGGATCTAAAAGAAACAGCATTGAGAGGATGGAGGGGGAAAGACTGTAAACTCTAAGCTGAAAAACACAGCTCTTAAAATACATCAAATATATAGTGATGAGAATTTTATTGAAACAGTTCTCGTGTTCAAAAAAATAAAACTACGCTTTTTGTTAATATTTGTAGAGACCTGTGCATAATATTCAGCTTTTAGTTCTCTACAACATCTAAAAATTCTTTGCCGTCCTCGAAGAAAAAATGTCACATTTAATCCATCATCTAAAATGTGAGAGAGCCGAGTGACTTTATTCGCTACTCTTTGACAAAATACAAAGAAAACAAGCAGATATTGATATTTTTTCCACTTTTCTTTGTAATCTAAGCAGGTGTTGTCCCTACTTCCAAGTTTAGCATCCATTTAGAAAGTGTGTAAGAAGCTTTAGCTGCTCAGATACATCAAGGAGGGTTCAAATCCTCAGTAAAAACAGGAACATCGAGTCCTGCTACAGACCTGACTACGCTAGCTTTGGGATAATATATAAAAACAGAACACGTTGAAGCAGATTTTCTCCATTATGATGGGGCAACCCGTCTGCCATGTACCTTTTAAAAAGAGCTGGTCGCATATTGACTTCATTTTTTAGTTTTTTTTCTTTTAAATGCTTCATGACTTGTAAGATATTGTACATCTCATTCATAGAAATAAGCAGGTGTTTGCTGCAGAAGTATTGTTGCATACATGTAAAATAGCATTTATTCCTACTGAATGAAATATATAATGTAGGCTTCCGTGGTCACATTCTGTCAAATATGTTGCACTCAGTCCTGACGTCACATATCGCCAGACTTGCTAGACTGCAGGATTGTACGGCATTCGCGTGTCGTTTGGTTTAATGACAGTTTTGCTGTGGTGTGGAGGAGGCATCGCAGGCAGCAGAGACTTCGACAAGAAGCCACCCTCACACATCAGTCAGAAGGGGCTTTTTTCTTGCCACAGACTGATTTTCATTCTCTAATGAGCCTCTCCTCTGTCTGCCTCCAAATAGATGGCCGTGAAAATCGCTCAAGCTGCTGATTGCCGTGACTTTGTGCAAGGCAAACAGGAAGAGGAAGCTTTGAGGGCAGCGCAGAAAAGGAAGAAGCAAATAGCCTGGGGGTATGACGTCTGTCTCTGGTCTCATGTTTATGCTTGCCATCATTTCTGCCATGCGCGACCACTCTGGGTTCAAGTACAGTTAAGATAGAGCCGCCGAAGCCTGAATTAGCTAGTGTGATTGAAGTTGATGGCTAAAATGTATTCATAAGGGCTTCAAAGTTTTTTTTTTTCTGTTTTGCAGCTTTGAGGCGAAGAGGCGGTGGGAAACCAAAAGCAACATGGGCTACATGTGAAAAACACGGAGGAAGAAGAACAAGACTTTATGTGTGTGTGTGTGTGTGTGTGTGTGTGTGTGTGTGT
>NW_005187463.1:272790-336082 GCF_000239375.1 Pundamilia nyererei
AAAAAAAAACCCAATCCAAAGAGTAAAAAGGAGGAAAAAATGATGGAGCATTCAAATTAATTCCTAAGGCACCCACTGGTGTCTGCATTGTGTTATTTTTCATTACATTTCAGTGATTTGAGCGTTCTGCCCCCCCCACCCCCTCAAATTAAATCTGGTGTACATTACTGGATGATGCGTTTATTTATTGCTGTAAAGTGGGTTAATCATGAAGGCGCTCTTTTCTTCTTCTGAGGAAGAGAAAGGAAAGATTAGAGCTCTAATGCAATGTACAGGATAATGTGCGATAGGATTTGGGAGTAGAAAATGAAATTTGGCTGCTGTAAACTGTTGTGAGCAGTCGTAAACTGGAAGTTCGAAGCAGAGGCTTTGCTGCTGGCCCTCGCCCATGCTGGGAGACTCGCTATTGTTTCGGAGCCTGAACAAGAGGCGCACGCTGTTTCTCGAAGCATACACTAGCTGCTCATTGTGTGATGAGCTCTCTTCAGCATCTGTAAACTCGTCTAAAAACCGTTCCTCTCCCTCTTACTTTGATCTTTTCTCTTCTGCTTTTTTTTTTTTTTTTTGATCTGCAGCGCTTGCCTCCGCAGCTACTCAACACTTCTGAAATGCTCATTCAGATTCCAGGAAGTGTTAATTGCAACCAGCAAGCGCAATAAAAAGCCGAAGAAAGATAATTACTTTTAGTCATAAAGCTTGATTTTTTTTAAATTTTTTTTAACCAAACCACTTTAAAAGAAAAAAAAAGACTGCTTTGCTTCAAGGTAATGAGAATTAAAAATTAATCCACCTAAGTTGTTTGCATTTCACATATTTGAGCACTTTGTCCCCTGGTGAGGCGCGTTCTCATAGGCTCACTGCATCGGTATGGAGTAAATTTAACAAAACATCAGCAATAAAAGTTTTTAGGTCATTATGACGCAAAACACCTGAGCTAAAGAAAACCAAATATGAGCTCGAGAGAACTTTAAAAAAACAGGCAACTGTTTTGTATCCTCTCATGTCACGTGACTGTGTCAGAGAAGCTGTCAGTTGGCGGGAATTGGTGCTAATTAAACTATTAATTATCTCTGTAATGAGACACAAGTTAAAACTGTGTTAAGCACATCAAAGTACAACATGGGATTTCTTCACTTTGATGAATGCTATGAAAAATATATCTTGACTGAAGAGTGAGGAAACATCAGAGATGCTTCATTAACGGCAGCAGAATTAGGAAGGAAGCAAAAAAAAAAAAGTATGGCCTTTGAAAGTTTTTGGATAAGTGCTTAAGCGCGAGACATTTATTACAGGGAATTACTGGATGCAGGTCTGATTATTGCGTATTTCACAAACATTGCAGAACTTTCCAGAGATAAGAGCGCTCCAAGAAAACCGGCCTCCTTTTTTTGCTGCTACAGGATTATAGAACAAAAAAACATCACAGTACGTGGACTTGTATTCATGTAGCCTTATTTTAAAACTAGTTGATGTCAGTGAACATGACCGGTGCTGATCCAAGAGCAGCGCAGCGACGTATCAATAGCATCTCACTTATTAATCTCTTTGAACGCAGCATAATGCCCTGAGCAGAGATGAGTCTGCTTTTAAGCTGGAAAATCCACTTTCCCATCATGTTGAGGAGGTGTTTTCAGTAGTCTCTTACTGGAGGCCAATCTTAGCCCCTGACCTGGGCTGATTTGTCGCGAAACGCAGAGACAAATTCCTTGGGCACATGTCGAACCACTTCTAGGAAAACTGTTGTGTAAAGCAGGCTTTGAAAGAAAAAAAAAAAAACCTCAACAACAACAATCCCATTAAATGGTTGGAAAGCTGCTGTTGTATGAAAGGGAACATATGTTGCTGGTAACAAGACATTGGCGCTATCGCTTGCTGCTATCGCCGGCTGGAAGAGGATTAACTCGGAGGAGAGATCTCCGAGATGCTGCCGATAAAGGCTAGCCACGCTGAAAAACACTTCACACCTAGAGCGCGGTGTAGCTCAGAGGAAGGCGGCTTTGTTTGTGTGTTGTTAATTGTTTTCACATCAAATTTTAGCTGCAGCGGTTTTTGGGGGGATTTGTTTCACACATTTTTTATTTTTTTTTAAAGTTCAGCTCCATTTGGAAACCATTAGTTTCCAAACGGAGTGGAGCTGAGAGCCAAAACACCACTTTGGCATTTCATAAAAGGAAAAAAACCAAACAAACCAAGAGTTTTACATCTTTATTATCAAAGTGTGATGTGTTTTGTTTTTTAGTTTATTAGTGCCTCATGTCCTATTTTGTTTTGTGCCTTGAGCCAAAGCAGAAGAGCTGTAACGTGTCAGGTTTTATATTTGATATCACGTCAGTTATGATTGTATTCTTGCACACAAGCCCCCCCTTTCCCCCACACCTTATTCTCAAAGTAACACAGTGGGAGTGACAGACAGCGTGGATGTTGACATATTCCTTGGCTGATTTAATGACCTGCTTAATTCTGGCACGTCGGCAGCCCTCTCAGATGTTTTGCAGTTTTAATTAGTGTAATCGTCGCTCTCGAAAAAGGCCACAGGGTTGTTTAATGGGTCATGTTTGTCAAGATGCACAGAATTATAACACAAAAGACATGCCATTTATTCAGCGCTACACTCTTAGAGTGATTATGGGTGTCACAATTGATAATTAGAGGAAGAATTGATTCATCCGAAAGCCAAAATGAACCTCTGTGGTGTGAGGAAATTAGTTTGACAGTGTTTGGATGAGCGGTGTTTACACTGCAGTGAGGCGGTGTGGGAACACTTCACCACTCTCCTGTTAACCGAGGCAGCGTGCACACACTTAACCGCTGTTTGTGGACGGGAGAGTAAGGAGGCTGGATGTGACATCTGGAGTAGCGACTGGAAAATTTTCAGCTGTGACCAAACTTTTCATGAAATTATCAATGCGCTGTTTCATTCTGCAGGCTCGTGTCACATGATAAGCAGAGGTTATGGTTCCGATTTTCAGGCAGCAAAGAACAAAGTTCTCTGCACAGTTCTCTCAAAGTGTGTGAATTAGGTCAGGCTAACAGTTATGATTTATAAAAACTGTTTAAATGCACTTACTCTGCACTAATTAAAAACTATTCTATATTATGTGGGTTACATATACACCCTCTTAATTGTTTCTTAGTTCAAAACTGCTTCGAAAGCATCTATTTTATCATTTAGCCTGACTTGTAGAACAAAAGAATGAAAGTGAACTTTCAATTAATTTTCTCCCTTTGCTATCGCGAAATAAAAACATTCCCACGCACAAATATGCTGAGCATGCACTCATTACGTATTCATCTTCATTCTGCAAACCACATATTGCATTTTATCTGAATGAATTATTAACCAAGTTAATGAATATTTCATTTTTCTTTATGGAACCATTTAACAGTCCCAACAGAGGTAATGACATCTTAAGCAGAACAAGTACCTGGAAAATGGGGAGGAAATTATGTTTTTGACCAGTTAGGTTATGTCATGCAACATATACAGATATATTGACCTGTTAAAAGCTTTTATTGTAGTCTGATTTTAACAGTGAGCATGTGGTGATTCAACACTCCCCCTTCAGTCATTGTGTATAAATTTGCCTTTAATGTATAACTTGCACTGACCTAACAAAGGATACAGCATGATCTAAAGCAGCCGGAGGGGATTTACACTGAGAAAATGAAGTTAATGGTGTAATTAACGTTACCTTGATTTGTCTCAGGAAAGGCCTCACTAGCTCCAGTTTGTGTGGTAATTTATTACTGAGTTCCTATATGAAGAACACGCACCTACAGTACAGCAGGTAATTACAAACACAGGCTTGATTAGAGGACTACTACTCTAAACTACTCTGAACTTGTTAGTGATCAATTAACACTGGTAACACTGTAGTAACACAAGACAGCAGCAATCCCTTCATACTGAGTTAACCCTTATACACAGAAGTCATGTGAACGTTTTACACCAAAAGAATGGAAATAAAGCTTTTTTGTTTTTGTTTAAATATATATATATATATATATATATATATATATGTATATGTATATGTATATATATATGTATATGTATATATATATATAGATAGATAGATAGATATATGGTCCCGCCTATGTGTGGTTGAACTAGATTCTACATATATGTGGCCCATGAATTACAGTGAGTTTGACACCCCTGGCATACATTCACTGACTTTATTAGGTACACCTGTTAAACTATCCATTAATGAAATCAGCCAATCACTGTGCAGCAACTCAATCCATTTAGGCATGTACACATGGTCAAGACGGCCTGCTGATTTTCAAACTGAGCGTCAGAATGAGAGTTAAAAATTAGTATTTCAGAAGCTGTTGATCTACTATGAACCGTCTTTAGGGTGTACTGATAATGGCCCGAGAAAGAGACAACATCCAGCGAGTGGAAGCTCTCTAGACAGAAATGCCTCGTTGGTGTCAGAGGACAATGGACAGACTGTTTTGAGCTGAAAGGAAGTAACAGTAACTTGAATAACCATTCCTTTTCTCTACAGTTCGTAGGCTACAGTAGTAAAGGCCACTCCTGTCAGCTAAAAACAAGAAACTGAAGCTACAATTCAGATGGGTCATCAATCCAGTACAACAGCAAATTGGAAAAATGTTCCCTGATCTGATGAGTCTCAAATTCGACATAAACAAAATGAAAGTGTGGATCCATCATTCCTTGTATCAAAGGATCAGGCTGCTGGTGATGTGGGGGATATTTTCTTGGCATACTTTGGGCCCCTAAGTACCAACTGAGCATCACTTAAGCACCACAGCCTATCTGACCATGTGCATCCCTTTATGACCACAGAGTACCCATCTTCTGATGGATGCCAGCAGAATAACGTGCTATGTCACAAAACTCAAATGATCTCAATCTGGTTTCTTGAACATGACAATGAGTTCATTGTGCTCACTGTCACTGTACTCAGTCACAGCATGTTTGGGATGTGGTGGAGGTTCAAATCATCTGGCAGCAACTGCAGGATGCTATCATGTCAATTTGGACCAAAATCTCTAAGTTAGGTTACCAGCACCTAGCTGAATCTATGCCACAAAGAAATTAGGCAGTTGTGAGGAGTCCAGCTTGGTACTAGCATGGTGTAACTAATGACGTTAGTAGGTAGCATTTATGCATAGCATATACAGTAGTAAAATTACCGCATAGTATAGCATATAACATGACATATAGCAATCTAGCATAGCCAATAATAAAACAGAACAGCATAATATAGATTAGTTTAGTGGTGACATATTTTAGAAGAGCTCTTTATTGTTAAACATGTAAAACAGCAGTTTGGTGGTAGAACTAAAAAAAAGCGGTATAATTACTTCCTTGTATTAGATATTCATTGTAGTAATCTAAAAACTGATGCTAATAACAGCTGAGTTATGGCTCACAAAATACTGCAAGTATAGCCTAAAATGTGTGCCTGTGCATTTTAGTGAAAATAATGATTTCCCCCCCATTATGGCAAATTCCACCTTAACTTTTCGTCACCTCTAGCTTTAAGACTAACCCGAGCTGTCATGTTGACTCCAGATCCTCATTTATGCACTGTTGTCTCATCAGTGCAGTGTTTTATGAGCACCAGTGTTGTCATGTTGGAGGCTTGTCTAACAGTCCGGCCAGGCCCGATGAGCAGGGAACCAATTTGCGTCCAAACCCCAAGGAACTCCAAACTCTCCCAAGTAATTCCCTCTATTCCGACTCGTTAAAACCTTGTCTCGACACAAACAATAGCAACGCTTTGTAAAAGTGACTTTAAAACCTCTGCCAAGCATAATTTATCATTTGAATGACAATAGACCACTTAGCACTGCTTAAATTATTTCTGTGCTCTATCTGCTACTTGACTGTCTTTGTGTTGTAACAGCGGACGATCATTAACGCCACAGGGTGATGTGGTGCTCGCTTATCACAGGCTCGGTCCTCAGAGTTTACTTTAGATAGAAACTGCTGGGCCATGACAGCAACAGCTTGTTTTTTATTCCAAGACTTGTCTAAGTCATGACTTATTAGATTTAAGTGTAACAGAGTGAACAATTCAGAAAGTAAAATTATACTTTGAAAGAGGTTATGTCATGTGAGAGGCTTCATATGATTAATTTATCTTAAACATTTTCAAATGGCCGGGGCAAAGAACAGTCTTAATCATGACAGCAGGAATGAGGTGCAGAGAGCAGAGGAGGATAAAAAAACACTACTGACTGAGGAACTCAGAAATAAAGGCAATCTCGCTTCAAGTGATTTTATTCATCTCAAACTGACATTAATGTGGAAAGATAACGCATGTTGAACTAATAGAGGAACGTGTTTACATCTGGGGTTCAGTTTACTGAGATCTCGCTGTTACGGCCAATGAACTGTTCTACAACAGATGTTGTGGAATCTTCTTAATTTTCTCCATAAATTTCACCCAAACTTTTGCTGAAGGTGAAATTTGCACACTAATAACAAATCCCACAAACAGCAAAGCTAACAATGAATTAACACTGCTAGCGAGGGCTTCATTCCTCTGTGCCACAGAGCTCCACTGTGCTCCATTAAAAACACATCAGTGAGCCACACTGTTCCTTCATTACAATAAACATACTCTATAGTATATTTTGGGTACTCTGCATACACCTTCCTGCTGCTGAAAAATACTCACTAAAGCACCAAATCCAGATTAGTCCACCACTGAAAATAGTCCCCGACAAATTCACTATTTACCCCGTTTCGTGTAACGTTTGCAGTAAACTGAATTGTTGAATTACATCTTTAAAGATTTACATCTTCAGAGGGGGAAAGATCAGTTGGATCTGAGAGTCATAGAGAAGTATATGTAAAGTATTGTTGGCTTATTTACTTTCTTGCTGAGGGTGAGATAAGAAGCTCAAAAATACTCCTTTGCCTGTCCATTCTGAGACTAAAGCCAAGATTGTTTTAAGCTAGCATGAAGACTGAAAATGCTGAAACATCAGGACTGCCTCTGTATATGTATATGACCCCAGTCACACATGGTTGCTAGGGGAAAAAGTGTATCCGGTAAACAGTTACTGGATGAGTTGCAAAAACAGTGCCATCCTAAAAACCTCCTTGTGATTGCTTTGTTTGCAAACAGACTGCTGCAGTTGCATGAAAGGTGCCGACTTGTCTGCAAACATTCTGCAGTTTATTCTCCATGTTGTAGTGAAACTTGGAAATTTGACACACACCAGAAGCAGAGAACATTCACCTTCAAAATAAAAGCTGTACCTTACTGCTGCAACCAACACAGTTCAAAAGGTGCAACTTTTACTTTGAAGGCAAACCAAATCTGTTTACAGTTTGTATTGCTCTCGTCACATTTTCACTACCACTTGGCACGTGGTAAATGTTTACAGACACATCCCACAATCAGTGACCACTTTTCCCTAGCAACCAGCGGATGCCAGTGTGTCACTGACTGCTCTTTGGGCTGGTTTGACTGGGTGTTTAAAAATCGATTTCACAGCAACTGCCAGCAAGTGGTTGCAAGATGGTTGCTAACTGGTCTCTGAGATTGTGTGCCTGGAGCCTAATGTGGTATTTATGTTGCCCTGCTGCCAGCTTTCATTTAGTATGACAGCAATATCATTCTCTAAAAACAAAAGCACATGTTGAATTTTGCTTCAGGGTCAGTAGTTATAACCTGTGTTAGCTCTTATGTCCTATTGACATGATTAAGGACAAAAGTCTAACAGCAGTTCATATGTGCTTTAACAATACGTATTTTGCATATATTGTTAATGAATTTCAATTTCTGATTTGAAACGCTCATCATTAAGTGACCTAACAGTTAAGTATCATGTTCAACAGCAGACAGGTACCAAATTCCTCCACCGTGTAGCTTCGTGGCCCATCGTTCCCGTCTTGTTCTCCATACAGTGATAATAACTGCCATAATGAGATTTGCCATTAAGAAAGAAAAGAATGAAAAGGACCCCAGCCATCTGTATAGCTCACTATAGTAAAAGACTGAATGCTATCAAGCCAGAATTCAATCACTGAATTATAGCCTCTTTGTGTGCGTAGGGCTAGTGAGTACCTCACACTATATTCATTTCAAAAAGGCCTCAATTTAATTAGTTCTCATATGGTGAAAAATTCATGAATTTGTCTGCTATCCCCGCTGCCATTGTTGTGAATGACTTAAGCGGTGGTGTTGGGCTTTCAGGCGGTTTGGAAGGAAAAACAGCCCCCCACAAAAAAGAAACAACTGTTTATGTAAATAGACATTGCGTGTTTACTTGGTGGAAGAAAGCGAGGGCCCTGAACAGAGTGCTAAGCTTAGCGTGGCTCTGCCAAAGGGGACCTCTCACCATCAACTTCAGTCTTATTAAACTGATTACCAACTCCAGCTAATTAATCAGAGACAGTGCCCTTTCTTGTCATGCAGGGAGGGAGCTCTGTGTGTCTCACAGAGTTCCTCTCTCACTGCCTCCCCCTCCCATCTGCTCGCCTCTGTTCCCCCCTTTCTCCCTTTTCTTTTTCCTGCTTTGATTGAAGTAGGGGAATGGTAATTTTCATGCATCATCTGGGCCGGCAGGATGGGAGGACAAGTAGTAATTACGTTAAACAAACAAGGCCGAGATTGCTTGAGAAGCTACCTCTTTATTTAAGCTCGCGAAATACGAAAACAGGGTGAGAGCATAATGGTTTCAAAATGCATTTTACACCCCATTTTGTTCATTGAGTTTGATACGGTTTTCATCTTAGATAAGGAGTTGTCAAGAAAAAAATGTAAGCGAAGACATAATTGCCATTTAATAGCAGTTTGGTTGAGGTGCTGCAGCGTAAGAAGTTCAGGGATTTGAATGTAATTTTTTGTCAGCCTTTGGTTTCTGGATAAGCATGTTGTGCAGAGCCAACATGTAAAGGTTTGCGGCTGTTAAGGAGGCGTGTTCAGTAATCTAGTTAATCTTACTCTAGTTTTATAGGCTGTTTTAGACCAACAAAGTATGTTGTTTTGGCATAACAACAGAAAGCCAACCTGCACTTTGCAAACCTAATGCTTCTAGCACTGTAATATAGACTTTTACAGTCTGAATTTTTAATAGGCTTAAAAATACCTGACGTGATTTCATTAGCATGATTGGGTACACCCTGAAAAGAATTTTGATAAAGACGTCATCATCTGCATATTTAGTATCATGGCCACGACTATACTGCATCTATGAAATCGTAAAAGTTAAAAGTCTACAGTGCAATAAAAAACAAAAAAAACAAACAATATTCAGAATTGCCACGACCTTCTCTGGGCCCAAGCCCATTTAAGAAACAAAAAGGAAACTTGGCCTTTGGAACAACATGTATCATGCAGAAAATAGTTTTTCTTGCTTATTTTAGCAAGATCATGCTAAACGACATTCTCCATGTTTTGCAATAACATGGCTCTGAAACATTTCCTAGCTCAGTGTTCCCAAACTTTTGAAGCCACAGCACGTATTTCACTTTAGAAAAATCAAACAGCACAAAAATGTCACAAAAAGCATACTGATAATTTTCCACCATGGACCAGGTACGGCGGAATTGGCTCGGTTTGTTGCCAGTATACCTTTTTTGCTTTCTTCTCATGCTAGGGCCTTCATCTGGGTCAGATTGACAACTTTTTCTTTTCAAATATTTATCTATTGCTGTTACACACTGTGTTGTCTCACTCACAGCATGACTATTATGTAATTTCTTCTTCGTCTTCTTCTGTTTTACTGGCAGTTAGCAACCAATTTAATTAGAGCAGATAGTTGCACTGCCCTCTAGTGGAAGAGAATGTAATTGTTCTGCCCGTTTCTCACGCTGGTCACTTAGAGTACTAATCAGACGGAACCAGATAATCTTCCACGGCACACCTGATCATTTCTCGCGGCACATAGTGGTTGGGAAACACTGTTCTAATTATACAAAAAAGGGAAAAAAACAGATACAACAAAGGAAGTCCAACACTGAAGAGCATCTGAAGTCCTATATCAAAAAAGAGTGTGAACATATTAAGCCTTACAAACTGCAACAATTGGTTCATTCAGTCTAAATAATTCATTACAAACATTCTGCCAACCAACAAATTTTTAAAATGACAAAATGTTAAAGAACTAAAGAGCTGCATGAAGACAGACATACTCGCTTGCTTGTTGCATAAGTCTGTTGTGACGTGCCGCACATATCCAAAAGATAACTTAATACTTAGATCAGTTTCTGTGTTTTACATTTAAAATAGAGAAAAATAAATGCTTTTACTGCCATTACCTGCAGAAGAAGACTTGATTTGTTCTGTTTAGGAACCAGTGCAGTTAAACAGGTACATAGTGGCTTTGTTTTTGCCAGCTGGTTGTAAATAACATAGCTCAAACAGACGTTAATTGGACGTTCATTAAGTCAATCCATGCATGTAAACATAGCGGAGGTGTTTAGCCCCTGCTTCATACAGTGCATTCGGTCTTTTCTCCTTGAGTGCGATTCTTTTGCTGCTAAACCTCCCAGAGTTTAAGCCTCCCGTGATTAACCCTCACCGCTTTCCACACGCTCAGAACCAGACATTTTTAATGCCCTTACAGACGTTTACGTTAAGTTCATGCACTGCTGTGTCTCATTCCGGTGACTTGGCGTTGCATGTTTAGTCACATGTTCTAATTGCTTTTAATGGCTTATTTAACAGCGTTAATTTTTCAGTTATTCCACAGCTGGCTAAATCGTTTCTCATCTTTCATTTCTCGCTTTTCTTTCCTGAAACTCACGTGTGAACCACCTTTGTGTGTTTTTCCATTTCACATCAGAAGGCGTTTTGCCTAAAACAACAGAACTTACCACTAAAGATCAGTAGGGATATGCAACGTTGTTTTCTTCACACTTAACAATGCTTGCTTTTACAGTGAATGGTAATATTCAATCAGAACAGTTATGTTTAGTAGCAACATTGTGAAAAAAATCTGAATCAAAACAATACAGTGGCATAATTATTTAATCTTAACCGTCAGACGAGTATACAGTGAGTGTTTCTGCCTGAGGAAAGGGTGGTTTGTGTGGGAATGGGGCTTGAGAAGCTCAGATCCCCATTTTCCCAACTTACGCTTCCCGCTGTTCTGTCTGATTGTGTCATCTTTGTCTTAGCCTGATGTGCTTGCCTCCTCCTCTGGAGAGGCTAATGCAGGCTCTTTTTTTCCCCTGCAATCTCACCAAATGCCAAGTGTAACTGGTGCCCTATTGCTCCTAATTAATGCGTGATTAAAGAGTGAAATAAGGGATTCTACCAGTGATTTGTTTTTTCAAGGAGTAAGAAATTAATCCCCTTTGGATCTTGCAGAATCATTTAAGGATTCTCCTTGTTCTGTTTATCAAATAAACCAAGTAATTAGAGACTTTAGATAAGTAGGCTAAATTGATGCCCGCCCTATGTCTTCCCGAGCTAGTGTTGGCTGATAGAAACAGCTGTGTTGCTCTGGTAATGTGCGGCATTATACTTGTCCAATAACAATGCCCTTTGTGTTTGGTAGTCGTGTAATTACGCTGGGGAGCCTCCTTGACCTTGGTAAGCGCATCTATCTTACTACTGGATCAGTGTATTTCATTTCTTAACACACAAAGATACATCACAGGGGAGTTTACTGACATCCCCATGAATGTAATTCAGAGTACAGACTACATTACTGGCAATGCACGATTGTGTAGTATGCAATAGTGCAGTTATCCAGACTGATGATACACGCACAGCCTCCGGCTATTTAACAGCGTAATCCCCAGCTAACTTATTGTAGCCCTACTGTATCTGGCAGACCAGCAGAGTGATTTTTATTACTTTCCCCCGTGTACCCAGGGGAGGCATCTTATCTCACCACTTGGTTTTATGCAGTTTGGTTTTGAAAGGTCTACAAATGTTGGAAATTTGAATTTAGTCTGACCAGGTAGACACACGAAGCAGCGACTTCACTTTGGTCCTTTGCTGTTCATCACCCCTCCTGTATGGAACAGGGTCGACCATTTCTGGTGTTGCATCAGTGTTTCCAACACTGCACCTGCAGCAAGTGTCCAGCCCGAGACCTCAAAAAGACACTTTGAAGCCAAGCAGGGCCGGGCTGTGTAAATGACTTCATCTTGTCCAGATGAAAAGGAAAATGTTAGGTTTCGGCATCACGAACAAAGATTGAGCACGTGTGTTATGTTGTCATGCTCTGTGCAACAGTTTGACTTTTAGCTGGACTTTTTACTGCATGAGTAATAGTCCGCAGAGCTCTGTAGGAGTGAGATGACGAGTACAAATTAGAAATGTCCGCCATTTAATTAGTAATCTGCGCTGAGAAATATGGTTTCTGGAGCAGTCACAACAGAACTGCATTACTTTGTCTACTGCAGTCATGTGAGGGAAAAAATGGGGTTAATTAGTAAATATACTTTTTAGGCTGTTACTCCAGTCATTATACACGTCTTTGTCCCTTTATCAGTTTACCTATACTAATGTGGAACTACAGTCACACATTTATTAGAGTGTAGTACAAACTACACACTGACAGCTAATCAACTTTAAAGAGAATCGATTTAAATTTGCATCCTTAATAGTTAATAGTTTTCTTCACCACTGGAAACATTTGCATTAACTTAAAACTTATTCACTATTATTATTCACTAATACTAGTATAGTGAATAATTAACATTGCTCTTATATGTTGTACTTTTGTACTCATTTGATTTTACTATTTATTTAAGTTGCCCTATAAATTTTTCCTGTATATAAACAAACGTTTATGTTTACATTATTACTTCCTCATTTGCACGCATGACATGAACAATACTGATACCTGATGTGTATTACACACGTGAAAACGACAAAAAAACTCAAATAAAAACAATGCTAGGTGCTGTCAAGAGCAAGCCAAAGGAACAGGTGGTGATATAACCATAGGTGTATAAAAAAATGTTGGCCAATTCGAAGCATACAAAAGTAACAAAGTGGACAGACTGATGCAAAAAAAAATTAGAAAAGGTTACAGACCCTTGATGTTACAAGACAGTAATCAGTAATCATAAGTTTCTTGTGCGTGTTGACAGGGTCTAATGTGGATGTAGCCATCGTAACATAACCTGCTGATTTGTCAAAAACAGTCTGGGTATTTTCGCTCTCACCATCTTGTTTTTTTTTAAACCATAATTTCTAATGTGTATTTATTTTTAACTTTATATTATATTAATATTTCTATAGAGATGCATATATTATATATACTGTAAATATGATATATTTTGCATTCTATTTCTGTACCACTGTTTCTGTTTTTTGCTCCATTACACGGAGACAGATTCCTTGTTTGTGTGCAAACTTGACATAAAATGCAATTTTGATTCTGAAGCGAGCATGCTAAGTTTTGAGCTAACACTACTTATCTTGGTTAGCAAGCTGCACCCGTTGACTATATGGCTAACTCAAACTGGCTTTGATTATTGCTAATTAGCTCTATATTTTACTCATTGAGGACATACTTACTGTTGGCTTAATTAAAAACATAGCATCCATATTATTTCCCTGATAATTGCATTAAAATGCTTTAAAAGAATAGTTTAGAGCTTTAATTTACAGTGACGTGAATAATGTAACACTAGCAGATAGCTAGCTACCTGCAGAGGCTACGGATACACTTCTTTGACTTCTTTGTCGCAGAATTTAGGCCTTAACATAACTTAAATGAGTGAGTTGAAAAATCAATGCCAGCAATACAGTTGTCAAAAAGGGAACAATAATCTATATTTACCAAAGTCATTTTTGTACCATTAGCATGTTTGTATTTGCTATAACATTTAGCATTTTAACATCAGAATCTTGGCTTGCCTTTGGAGCCAGCGTCAAGTGGCCATCAATCAAGGGATTTCAGCAATGGCTTCATTTTTAAGCCCCTGAGTTTCCTGCTGAGACTCGTACTTAACTTAGCTCCTAACAGTGAAGTGTTGCGTCAAATGTATGCTGTTGGTACTGCATAACCACAAACCCTTTTAAAACCCTATGCCAATATCTAACATGCACCTCCCTTGAAACTCAACAACACATTGCGTGAACACAGCTAGCAATAGGGGGTTAGGGTTATGTTGACAAAGATGTGACTGGGATAGGGTTAGGGTTATCTGACTGACCTGTTCAGTTCTGCTTTTTCCTCATATCCAGCTCCTTAGTTGTTGTTTTTTTTTGGGGGGGGGGGTTGGCAACTTTATTTTTCTCGAATTGACTGCGAGAGAATAACAACTCAAAGAGATTAGTTTTTTTTTTAGTAAAATTATTGAGAAATTGAGGTAGCCCAGCGCAGGTATGCAAAAGCTAAATTAAGCTTTAGAAAAACCAGTGGTCAGGAATTCCTCAGTAAATGCACAAATGAGTACAAGTATTTCTCCTCTTTATGTCATAAAGAAAATTCTAAAAACAAACAAACAAACAAAAAGAAACCCAGATTTTATTTAGTTGAACTTTTCGGTAGATTAACAGTTTAAAAAAAACAAAAAACAAACAAAAAAAACCCCTCATTTTTCTTTTTTTTGTTTTTGTTTCTAGGTTTGTTAGCTCATAAAGACATTAGCACCTCAAGAACGTTAGCTCTACCATCCAGTTTCCTTATTGGCACAATTCTATGGCTAAAAGCTCTTTACCATCATTAATGAAATTTACAGAGGCTTACATAGTTTTGCATCTCTGTACAGCTTTTACTGTAAAAGTTTAAGAAGATTAGCAACACTTTAAATTGGAGTTACCTGTTCAGTTAACTACGTGTGCTTGTTTGTCCTCTTTGCCACCCATACTCCTTTCTCTTTCTACTTTACTAATGTCTCATGGCTTCCCTTCTCTGGGCACACAGTCTGTCTGTGTACTTCGTTCTTTTATGGCAGGGCTAGCACTGAGCCTTCCTCTAATTAGATCAGGAATTATGGTATGGATTAGGTGAATGAGGGGCATGCCAGTTCTTCTGACCATGGTAGGTATTTCATGTCACTATTTCAAAGTTATGTGCTTAATGCCTTGCTCCCCCTCCTAGGTTTGCATTATAACACAGCTGCAGGAAGAGTGACAAACACTGTTAATCTCTTGTTTGCTGGCAGTCCATTACAAAGGGGTAAAGCAGGATTTTTTCTCCAGCGCTGTAAACACTCAAAATTCAGCATTGTCCATTACCTCTTAAACACAGCTGATAACAAGCATCATTAATTAAACTGTGGGAGTAAGTGGGGTTACATAAATTGAAATTAATAATCGGGTGCAAACAGAAATAGAATGCATGTTTCCGAATTGTTTCCTCAGAAACTCCCAAATGTAGCTACGTAGATTAAGAAGGTTTGGCTCCTGTTTCGCTTGTGATGTTTCCACCAATCCTAGGGATAGGTTTAGTCATGGAGTGCTCCTTTAATTTGTTTGCCACATTCTCACATTTTCTCTGAAAAAATGATCAAGTAGGCATTTAATTACTTTAAGAAAATAAATCACTTCCCATAGCTATTGTGCTGCTGCCAAGTCTGTTGCACATAAGCTGCAAAGAACATGAAACATTTCACCACTTGTACTTGAAATACTCACTGTGGAGTCAATTTGGAGCAGACGGTGGCAGGAAATGTTGACTCTAGGATGTAGCTGGGGGGGTGGTGGAAACCGTACGGCCTGTAAGAGCGAACTGACGGATATTTTTGTCTTGCTGAAGAATTATAAGCAACAAAGGAGGCTGATGGACGACTGTATACATAAGTTGCTCATTGTTAGCCATTATGTCACATCTAATTACATCATAAAAGCTGGATTCTGGTGTGTAATCACAAAACATCAGCAAGAAGTGGAGCATGATACAAATCAAGGCTGGTTTGTTGTGTTTAGTGTGACATGAAAAACCAGCAAGCTCTCTGAGGACTTCAGCATGCCTGAGTGAAGAAGCAGCAGCCTTTAGCACTGTTGTCGGGGAAAATCAAGTCATGGCATGCCCATATGCATCCGACAGTAGTCACAGACAGACTGTGGCATTAAAATGCTTTATAGGTAATAATCTTTATATATTTGAATAGATAATTCAATCAGTTCACAAATATTCTTCTAATCTGAACACAAATTTTACAGGTAAGCATAGGCAAGGACTCCCAGGAGTGATCGCTGGCACTGCAGGCAACTGAGTTCACTTTCATGCATAAATAACAGCCACACTGGGCCGTAATTCCACCTTTGGGAAAACACCAATCCACCTGATGAAGACTGATAATCAAAATCTGGTAGAATTCTCCGAAATTCCCAAAAGGTGACAGCAAATCCCCCGTGAACCAAATTGAGTGATGGGTTGGACAAACATCTGCCAAAAGCCACAGTTGAAATCCATATGGCTGGAAGTTAATTGGCCAGTGCAGGCCCGGGCTTGATGTGAGCTGGATACATAACAGCCTGTGTCGTTGGGCAAAGGTGGCTTGAGGTTTGAGGTCAACACTTGGTTTCATCTCGTACTGTTTCACATGGGCGTCCCAGAGCTTATCTGAGAGCGAGACAGAGAGGAAATCTGCGGCAAGATTTCCTGCAAATGGCATGTTAAATGTCTCATTAACGCCAGTGACCTCACCCTAATCTATCGCCCGTTTCCTTACGGGGAGAAGGATTGTAGTCTTTAGAAAGCCAGTAACTAAAAAGACATGGAGTGATTTTGATTATTTAAAGGCTAAACCATGTTTTTTTCAATTTTAGTCAATAATCTGACATAAGACAAGTGTGGCAGGATCTTTGGTGAGTTTGGCAGGTTTGCAGAAGTCTCACTAATAAAGAGTCACAGATTTCCCCCTCAGGTCCTTCCCATGTTGGAGAGGCTTGATTCATTAGGACAGCAGGTCTCTTGAGGGAAATCTCAGGGGTCTTCTAAGCATACAGTTGACTGGAATAACACACAAAAACACTCCAAAGAGGACGGAAAAAGCGCCTCGTGTTTCACTGGCGCAAAAGACTACAACAGGCATCATTTGCATGCTTTACTTTTCCTTTACATTTTTCACATACATTCAAAACAAATGAGTTTCCCCTGTCAACAAATTGCCATAAGCACTCCACTCCGCCAGCCAAGGGAATTTCCATTAAAGGCGCTTGAGTCAGAATCGGCGTACAAATAAATGACGAGCTCCTGGGAAATCACGGCAACAAGCAGATACATGTTAAAACACAGGAGAGGCTTCTCATTTGAGCTGGAGAGGGCTTCCCAAAATCCAGATGTGATGGAAGCACAGACGGGGCTCAGGCCTCCTCAACAGTAATGAAGCAATTAGACAGACAATTATGAACACCTGTGACGCTGATTGGCACCATGCGGCTCGGGCTCCTTCCGCGGCGCTAAAGACGCCCGAATGTTGCTAAAGTTAACCTCTAACGAGGCCTGTAATGATGACGAGGGCCAAAACCCACCACACTGATGCATGCACACGCACATAGGCACACACTCACAGGAGGTTCGCATTAGGAAGACAGGCTCATCCCACACAGGCGCTTGCGTCATGTATTATTGAAACCAGCTCTTGTATAAACACAACTCCAATAAATTGGGGTCTCAATTTTTCTGATTCATTAAGGTTAATGCAGTTTTAATTAGTGCTTGATTTGAAGCCTATTAGGTGCAATTTATAAGTCCTTTTCTGGGACCTGCAAAATGACGTTGCTTGGGATTAATACGATAAAAGGCACAAGTTGGAATTGTAGTCCCTCCTGGGTTAATGCGCAGACGCAGGGATTCCTCTCTTTTCACTGTAACGGATTGTTTATTTGCACAACTGCTTTCAGGCACATTAAAACAATCTAATGAATAGAGAGCTTTGGCTTCAGGGATTGCATCACCCACTGGATGAACAAATGAAATGGTGGTTAGGCAGTGGCCTGATTAAAAGGATGCTCAGGAAATAGGTTGAAACAGGCTAATATAATAGGGCTTGCAACAGCTTTTCACCTATCAGAGCAACTGTTCAGCCCAATCCTGATTAAATCAGACTGATGATTATTTCAAATGCTATCATGAGAAGGTGGAACATAGGATAACATTTTGCTTGAATAATTAGAAGTGTCATTTTAAACAAGTAATTTTATTTTGCTAAAAGGAAGGTACTCTGAATTTGTCAGACAGTAGGGGAAGTCTACATATGATGTCATGCATGTGTCTCATGACACATGACAAGTGCATGGCATGAAATAAGACCCTGACAGAAAACAATGCATTATGTTATATTATATAGTATTTGATTACAAAAGATGATTATATAATCTTTTATATAATCTATTTAAATATAGTATTAAATGAATTTTATGAAGGTTAGAGAAGTATATGTGGTATGAAACAATATTATTATAGATCAAAATCTGATAAGGATAATTCATACAATAAGTTAAAAAAAAAGAAAACAACTCAAATGCTTTGTTTAGTTTAGTTATAAACAAATTATAAACACAATCCACACATGTAAAAGCAAAGATGTTGGTAGATCAATCAACTTTTTAATTGATGAAGTCATCCTTACCTAATCTCTAGTCCACATTTTCACATTGGTAATTTTATTGGCATAATCAGAAAATAATTTCTAAACTAAATAATCAGGAACATAATGACCTATATAAATCAATAAAGGGTTCCAGTATAGATCCTTGTGGAGTCACTAATTCATTATATACTATTCTAGTGTCATCGACTTTAAAAGTCTTGTAATATTCAGGATATTTACTTATACTTGTGGAAACGAATACTTGTATGCAGGCTAATATATTTGCAGTGTCTGTTGTTAGATAAGCTGCTAAGAGTTCAAACTGATGCAAAACGATATTAATAAAAGCTTAAAATAACCTTCTGTGTGCTGTAACGTGTATTACACATGTGCTTTTCTCTTATGCTTTACTCACTTTTTCAGTTTTCATTTTAAACCTCAGCTGCTATTCTATTTTTTTGGGTTACTCAAAGGTGTTGTTTTGACCTTTTCTTTTTATTGCTCTCGGTCACATCTTCACAAACATACTGTATAGTCAGGTTCTGATTGCACATATAGTACATAATTGTTTTTCTTTTTAGGAAAATGTCTTTCTGTGATGTATAGAAGCTTTCTCAATGTTTCAACTGAAAAACAAAGTCATGACAGGGTTAAGGATTCCCAGGCTGTACCTTTAATTATTGAGCCTGGATGGAGGAGACATTAAATATAGCACAAAACAGTCTTTCAACATGAATATCTTTAATTCAGCTGGGCCACACAGGTGTTTTTAAAAGCATCTCTCTTTGCTTTCATACAATGTAAAACATCAAAACCAGAGCAAACAGTTAACAGCCCCCACAGCTTCACTGTGAGTGATAGTGAGACGGCTTTTGAAATGGTATCAGTGCAGTGGAGATGGCTGAAAATTACAGGAAGAGAGCGTAGAGCTGAACTGCTGACAGCAGGAGTCACAATACATTAGCAGATCCTCGAGCCGGCTGCTTGTTCGGCGAGACGATCCCTCTGTACTGACTCGAATCGTGAACACACATTGTTTGACGTTTTCATTGTTACATTTTCTTTCTTTCCTCCTTTTTTTTTTTTTCCACATGGGAGAAAATTGTGCCCCAACAAGGTTATCAAGCAGGTGGAACTCCTGCATTTGGCTTGCAGGTTGTGGTGGAGAGCTCTCAGTTTTGCATGTTTGGAAATTGCCACCAGAAGTGAATAAAATGGTCCCATCTGTAAACTCCAGCTTCGCGGGCCCACTTCAGAGACCTGAGATCAATTTTGGTGCATTTATTCTCTGAGAGAGGCACACAATGGGAGTTCGCTGAAGATCAGTTTTCAATTGGATAATAGGCTTGTGAAAAGAGGGGGATCTAGAGGGCATTGCTTTCACACATTCTTATGGTTTCATATCTCTGTAACACGAACCATGTACTGCTTCAGTCTCAACACCTCCATAAGCCGTTTTTGTTCCCGAAATCAAATTCAATTTGCACCCGGGACGGTTATGAGCCGTACTACTATATTGTTAGACCACACTGAAGCTCTTCTTAATGAGATACTCAGTCATATAATCAAATCGGATCAAATTATGTCCCTGTTTTCTTTTAATTTTACAGCGCAGTGCATCAAAGATAAGTTCCAATCAAAGCAGAACTGTTTTGTATCTTCCGTCCATCCACTCATCCATCTATCTATCGGAGAGTGCAGCTAGCTGAGATCTAAAACATGCTGCTGACACTGTCCTCCTCCTCCCCCTCTCTCCTTTAACCCACTGCAGCCACTAGATGGGGTATGATAACCACAGAGAGGCTTTCCCAGTGGGATGCCTCCAGCTCTGATGGGTGCTGCCGCCGCTACTCCTGGCAGAGGCGAGGAGAGGAAATTGTCTGCCAAGTTTACCACAGATTCCTATCAACTTCTCATTAGTTTTTACTGTTTCTTTACAGCCCGCATAATTCTCAAACAGGATTTAATGTTTTTCTCATATGCTTAGGTACATATTAGACGTGGAAAGCAGCAGTAAAAGTTCAGCTGGAAAAGCATCCGCTGGTGCTGTTGCTCAGTTCAGCTCAGTTTCCAGTAGCTGTGCATTTTAATGGGCATAATGAATTATCTACATAGTTTTGCAATTTAGCGCTCCAGTTTTTGGCTTATTTTGTGTGTGTGTGTGTGTGTGTATGACTGATATTTTAAGCTTCAAGTTTTAGACAGTCTAAAGCAATAAATGGCACTAAATTACATGTTTCAGTAGATTTATGAAGGAAAGAAACCAAGCTCAAAATGACTTAATAAGCTTGATTCAGGAACTTCCTAACCAGGTGTGATCATTTACTTAAATGTACAACTTAGATGTGCTATAATTTAGGCTGAATCCTGTGCTCAGTTTTGGTCGGTGTGCACATTTTATTTAATATACACATCACACAAACACACAGACGGGCTGCCGTGCCACAGCTCTCCACCTTGCCAGGATCATGACCTGATTCATGCACAGTGAAATCTATAGCAGGGGAATAAACCTTAAAAACCAACTTTGCATTTACTTTTTAAAACTTAAAAAAGTCAGCTATCTGTCATATGAAAACAAATTAAATCAAATGGATCAAAATGTGTATTTTAAACCCTGTTTTTTTGACGTTTATGACAATAACAATTAGTGCTATTCATCTGTTATGGTTAGCAATTTGTTCACCGACTGAACTGTGATGCTTGTCACACTTCTGGTCTACAGTGCAGCAGTCTGGGGCTCATAAACTCTGTTGGGCTCTCAGGGATCCCCACTACAACAAGGACTTATTATTTTACTCATGATTGACTCCTGAGTTTTTGCTCCATTATCTCCAAACCTACAGTTTGTAAAAAAAAGAAGAAAGAAAGGAACAAAAAAATTTAAAAAAAATGTAAAAGAAAAAAAAAATGTAGTTGAATGCAGTTGATTATTACAGGCTCTCCCTCCTTTAGCATTGTTACACAGTCAGCGCCACGCTGCTAACAATCAGTAATGATTTGTTCAAAAGAAGAAGAAAAAGACTGGCTTACTCTGATCATAAATTGAAAGCATGCATGTTTTTAAAAACACCATCTCTCTTGAATTTCGTGCTGATGTACACTAATTTGTGCCTGCAGTCCTGAAAATGACTAAACAAATATTTTGGGGGTTAAAAAAAATCTCTCGTAATTGCATCTCGCTAGTGACTGTGAGGACGACTTTCAAAGGCTACTGTATTGGACTAGTGTGTGTGTGACAGAGAGGGAGAGATCGGTGAAGACTATAAACAGCAATCTTATTTTCTTGAGCTCTGTAAATCATTGCAGACAAATTGAAGCTATAATTTCTCTTGCCAGTCACCGGGCTTTGCAGAACTCTTGCAATACCTCTGATATTCTGCAAAAGTGTCTTTAAATCACTTTTTATATCCTATCGAGGAAAGCTTTGAACTATATATTCCTGAGCAGATAATTGTTTCACTGTCCCTACAGTTTTATTGAGATGTTACTGAAATCTGAAAACACTCACAGCGGCGCCTACAAGAATAATAACTCTGTGGTAGCCATATTCTAATGAGCTAAAGGGAACGTATTCTCCCTTATCTGCATTAATGCTTTAAATGGTTCACAGAGAGTTCATTCACATCAATGGACAAAATAGATTTATTTTACTTGGGGCACCTATGTCAACAGTAGTTACAGGAATTACTCTGGATGTGATCCCATTATAGGATGTCAAATATTTTGATGCCATTGGTAAATGGCAGAACGGTGTGGAGGACAACAACTGGATGGCAATTCTGCAATTCCTGGATCAGAATAAAAAATATGCAGCCCGTCTGCTCACCTCTGCAATCTCAGGACTCACCCCAGCCGGCAATGTAATACTGAACAATGAATTTTAAATAAAGTCAAACATTTGCTTCATGCTCTTCTACAGTTTAAACAAGACATTTCTGATGGAGACGTGTGGATTTATTGTAAGTAAGAGATATAAGAGATAACTTAATCCCCAATTGGATTGTAGACCCCACCTCCACTTCACGTGGCTCCACCCCGTCGCACCGCTTTCTTGACCTTTTGTCTCATTTCTCGGCGGGTAATGAATGCTTTCGGACTATTTCAGACGAAAAGATCTTGCACATAGTCCAGAGCATTGGAATGTCATATCAGAAAATCACCCCATCAGCATGCTGGTGTTGAGAGCAAACACAGAGCGAGGCTGCGGCGCTCGCAGAACACTGGCGGACTAGGTCGTCTGGGTGTCAATATAATAGACTGGCTTATGATGTGTAAATAACACACCACTTAATGGTCCTCTCCCACTCTGTCAGAGCATTTTGAATCACATGGAGGGCAGCGGCTTGCTCTCCACAGGGTCTCTTCATCCACTACTCATTCAGCTCGCCTCTTTCATCCACAGAATTTTACAACAACTGCTCTGAGAGATTAAAATGACACCCATTATGTGAGTTTACAGTAATATTACAAGATCCGCTGAGAGGACGTGTCTGTTAATTTTGTTAGGGGAACTGTGGTGAAATATGCTTATTTGTAGCATAAGTGCAAAATCCAAAATGTCATTCTCTCTACTGCGTGTGTTTCCAGCGCCTTTAGCTATAACCTGTTTTTAATTTTCCTTCCACTCATTTTCCCAAGCAAAAGTATTTAAAATTTCAAATATCAGACGTCTCAAGTAAAAGGAAAAAAGTTGACTAAGCTTAAGCTGCTGCCTCAATATATACAATCAAAGATATGCTACTTTCTACAACTAATGTGCATTTTATGGCATTCTGAACCTCTAATTAATTTTTTTAAGCAGAAACCTTTTATATGTGTATTTATGCCTAAATAACAACCTTTTACAATTGAATGTAAGTTCCTTAACTTAACTGAATAAATTTAACTACTTTTTCTCATACACATTATTTAAGTTTTTATTTTTAACATTCAATTCTGTTTAAATGTTTGAACTTTTATTTAAATGTTTCAAATGCACTTATTGTGTTTGCATTAGGTGTATTTTGGATTATTCACTCTAATTCTAAGATGCAGGTAAACTAGAATACTTTTTAATATTCACTCCTCTTCACTTTCTTCTACACTCTATAAATGTGTTTAAATAAATTCTTACCTCCCAAATGTAAAATATTTAAATCCAGCATTTACTAAACATCACAATTAATTCAGCAAGATGAATGAGTGCATGCAGGGTAGAAGACACATTATTTCAAAAAGTACTTAGAAAACAAATACACCCCAGAGACATTATGTGACACATAGGCTAATATTTTTGTGATTTAATAATTAAATAGACACCTTCTTTTTGTAAGTGTTTGATGTTGGGTGTCCTTACAATGGTGGAAAACACCATGACATTTATTACAATAGCCCTGAAATTACTAGACTGAGTCAATGACACACTCGCACCGTGTATTTGCTTTATTTGTTTACAAATCTGAACATATTTGACATTAATACAATGGAATGCTTTCTGTGTTAATTTCACACCCTGCGCCGCACAAATGAGCTGCAGCTCTCTGTAGTTAAAAGTTAGAGGAGGTCCTGTGTGCTGATACCAAAATAAAAGAAGTGCGACTACTGCTTTACAAATACACACACACACACACACGCTCAAAGTAATGTGACGGTAGTGCTGTGTAAACACACACAGGTAAATACGGGTCTTAAGTCAGTTGTGTAATCTGTAGTCACTTGGATAACAAGTTCCAAGATGACAAGTCATTCACACCTGCTGATGACATACCTCAGGTGTCATTACTGGTCCTTCCCTTAAAGACCTGCTGCTCATATGATACTCTCCCACTGCAGTAATAAATAGATATGACCTCAGTAAACGGATCACTCATGAGCCGTCTTTGATTTGGTCACTGTTTCCATCAGACCCAGGGGACTAGCAGCAGTTCCCACATCCACTGACCTTGGAGTCTCTTTAGAGCCCTTTCCAAACCCGCTACTCAAGGTTGCATCCAATCTGTCTGTAGTTTTCTACATTAGCAAACCTCAGCCCTCCTTCAACCTGGAGCCCCTCTTGAAAACTAACACCTGAGTGCAAGGGCCATGGTGAGAGGTGACATGGGAGTGCGGGTTGAGGTGGGTCAGATAGAGCGATCAAAAACAAAACGATAGGATAAAAAATATGATTTTACCTCCCCCATAATCCCGGGCTTCCAAGAATGACCTTTGATCTCGCAGCATGTGTGGTATGCTGAGCCGCCTGCTCGTGCTGCATGCCGCTCTGATCCTGGGAAGCAATCACCGAGCGCACCGCTATCAGAAAGGCTGCTGGGGGAAACACTCTAAGCCCGAGTCTGGAGGTGAGCGCCGAGCAAAAAGCAAATGTGCAGGGATGGAAAAAATAACCGAGTGCAGCCAACCACATAGAAGCCTGATGGGCCAGAGCACTGCATGATAAAGGTAAAGTGGATACTGTATCTACAACACAGCCTGGGGCTGAGTGTGATTCAACAGCAAACAAAAATGGAATGATCTTAACTGGTGAACTGCCTGCTAAAAGAAAAGATTTCCCCACTTTAAGAACTGTATTAATGTATTAGTTTGCATAAATAAAATTACAATCCCGAGTTTTTTTACTTAGAAAACAAATTCTTCTTCAGTTTATTATGACTGCTGCGGCTGAAATAATAATAAATTCAAAATCTCCTTTTTTAAAATATACATTTCTGACTCATTAACACCAAGATATTTTTCATCAGTGTTTTGTGTCTTTTCAAAGGTGTCAAGTCCAACCAGCAAATCTGAAATCACTGCTTTACAAGCTCCATTTGAATGCCTTAGGCATAGCAAATTCTCCGCATGTGCATTTATTTGATTGTTTAAGAGCGATTTCCGGAAACCAAGTTTTGGACGAGGCAGGAGCTGCCTTGTAACAATTATGGGGTTAAATGGCAGTTGGCCACACAAGAGGGCATATGCCTGCTGGCAGCCTCTTCCTGCTATGGATGGGTCAAAGGTCATAGACTTTTCAGGAAAAGTCCATTTCTCAAGCACCCTAAAACAGGTGGAGGCCCAGACAGCCCTGTTTACTCAAACAGCAAAAGGAAAACGGGAGAAAATGGAAAGATTCAACCAACGTTTGGACTCAGGAGAAGACATTTACTGTGGCTCGTTTTGTGGCTGACGCAAGATTCATTAATATCTTTTTAAAAAATTCGGTGAGCTCAGAAACTAGTCTTTCAAGGCTCACTAAAGAAGCTGTTTCTTCTGTGTTCATACTTTAGAGCAACTCTGACTGAATAAGAAGTGCGGAAAAAGGAGATTTAATTGTGAGAATTCAAGGAGCAGCATTGGTGCTACAATAAGTGTGGCGGCCTGTGACAGTTTCAAAAAATATAATAATGGCACTTGTGTTTTTACAACTGCATCACTTGATCTTCAATCAGTGGGAAAGGGTTAATACACTGAATTAAAAGAAAAAAAGGGCAAAAGGCAACTCGGCCGAACTCGACCCCTCAGTGCTCTCACTATTTGGATTGGTTAAATCGCCGGGACCTGGAGCTGAACCCATCAGGAAGGGCTTAAGTGTTTAGGATTAGGGATCTAAAAGGCATTTGGAGGCCCTGAATCAAACCCGCAGGACCGGGGCGGAGGACAGCCCTGGTGTTTGGCCTGCGCTGTAATCAAACAGGGGGAGGTAGGACCTTAGCACACCTGCAGGAAGGGCCCACAGCAAAGAAAAACGTCCCAGCGAGAAGGGCAGGCGAAGTAGCGGGGCTTTTTTCTGTGGCTGCAGAGTGACAACAGCTGGGGTGTTGTACGGTGGTGTGGCCCAAGGGCAAGGTCAGCCCGGCAGACTGAGGGGGGAACAGCAGGAGGATTGTTTTCACTCGGGTAGTGAAAACAGCAACCGTGAAGCTCCTGAATGTGCCAGCTGTGGTTGTGGATTTCTAGTCCACAGCCTGACCCCATATTAACACTATGATGGGAAGCTGGATTGCTAATGACCAGTGGCCTCTGGCCTCACCTGAGCTCCTCCCACGCAGCAGCAGCTAGATCTCTGGACACACAGTGAGTGCACGTAAGGAAATCCTAACCGCTTGGATTCTTAAATTAGACGCCTATTAAATGTTTATTACTTTTAATTTAATAATTCCATGTTCTCTAACTAGAAACCGACATAAACTACCTGAATAATAATGAGATAAAAAATTATTTTTACGTTTTAAAAATTCAGGTTTAAAAAAAAAAGTGATTTAATTCATACGGCATGTCTGGGATAGGTTGGTGTATGGTTGCAGCACACAGACGGTCAACCTGAATCCATCCATGAAAGCGTCAGGATTCACACATGTCCTCGGGCTTAATTGGGCTGGACAGTTAACATCAAAGAAGCTGGGCTTTATATGTAATCTGTTCGCTCCTCTGCCACATTCTCGTGCCGGCACTTTTTTTTTTTTTATATGTTCAAACGTTGTAATGAAGGTCATTCTCCATCAATTCACTTTGATCTAAAAATGACAAAAAATTTAGCATTTTAATAAAATTTCCCTCATTCCCTCTTTCACCGCTCAGTTTTGCCGTCGCCTTACACCCTCTTTTTCTCACTTTTTCATTTTCACCCCCCCTGCCTTCTCGTCTTTATTTTTCCTCTTTCATCGTGTGTGTGTGAAAACAACTCGGCTTATATAAGGCAGGTAAATGAGACTATTCTGAAAGAAAAAAAAAGGATGACAATAAAAATACACCCTGTCTCATAATCGAGCCTCAGACATGTCGTAACACCTGCGATAGCTTTATAATTAAGCCGTGTGAAAGTACCTTGCTTTATAATGATTAGTTACTTTTATAGGCAGTATAGAGTCAATTATGTGTAAACTATAAAACATTTTTTGTGGCAATAAAATTCCTCTCTGTGGAAATTCCCTCATAGCAGGCTAAAGATTATCATTTAACCTCTTAAATTGAAGGGAGGTTTGTTGACTTTGTTTATTGCCACGCCAATCTGAATCAGTGGAAAAATGACTGTAATAGTCCCCTGGAATTCTCCTATAAAAGAAAAAAATAACCGATTTGCTTTGAAAGAAAGTTGCACACCATGGCACGCTCAGACACCATCTTTTGCAGCTGTGTGTTTCTATCAGTCGGTTATAATGAGAAATCAACTGTCTTGCAGATCAGCTGCTGAAATGCTGTAACGAGCCGTGAGTGCTAATACTTGAGGATCAGTTGCACTGGATGAGGCGGCTTTATCCAGTTATTAGGGTAATGTAATGGAGTCTCCTAATCCAAACCCACCAAACCCTTCCACCGTAGGGGGCACAATAGTGAGGCAACACGTTATTCCGGCACAAAGCTGACTTCCCCGCTAATATAGCAGGACACTGCGGCTCACGGCCTGTTCAAACAAGTCCTTCACAGTATCTCCCATAAAATGATTTTCTCCCTTCTTTCTCTCGCGCTCTCTCCCCCTTTCCTGGGCTAACTCGCTCCCCTCCAACAAACGCTCTGCTGGCAAGGCATATTCTACGCTCTTTAATGCCAAATTAAACCCCAACTCTTTTATTTTAAATGAGAAAAGGCAAAAGAGAGTGCTGACAATCTTGATTAGGCCAAAGAGAAGGAGGGGAGAGAAGAGGAGCAAAAATTAAACGGTATTAAAAAATATAGAACATTACATTAATGCCGTCCGGCACAATTGGTGCTAATTGGCAGATAATCCAGGAGCTCTGGGCTGCCTAATGCTGGGCTGAGTATAGGAACAAACTGGGCCTCTTGTCCTCTCCCACCACAGAGTCCTACAAGCCATGGGATGGGGTCAGAGCGTGGTGGAGGAGGAGGGATTAGCACTGGCATTGTTGGCTCTTTCCACTGGAACATGACCTTGACGAGAGTTTAGTCCCCCCCCCCTTCTTCCCAATATTCCAGCAACACAAACTTTAATAGAAGCATAATGGCCAGTTATAGACTGCCAAGAGAAACACATGAAACACAGAGACACCCCAAATAAAACCTGACATTCCAACACCTTTGAATGTGAACCCACTTAGGAAAGCCCTCACATACTGTATTTACACAACCCCACACTATAACGAGCGTCTCAAATTAGGATTATGTATGGATTCTAAAAGAGTAAAAGGGCATACATAATTTATGCACAAACACAAGCTGATAAAAAACAGAATCTGGTCAAAATTGAATGAAAACAGTTTATCCTGGATGCTGCAAGTATTAGATCAACAGTTTTAATAACGCGCTGGGCTCTGAAACAGCTGCTCCGTCTATAACAATAAAGTTAAAGTGTGCCAAAACGAGAGTGGTGATCCAAAGTGCTGTGGGAAAGCCAGTAAATGTTATGTGTTTTGAAAATGGTTCCGATAATCTTTATCCTAATCCCTTAATTGGGAGTCAATGTGGGTCTCCGGTGAACATACAAAGCCGCTGGCTGGAGGAAAATCAGGACGGAGAAAAGCTCTTAAAGGGGACCATCTACACCTGGGCGATGAGCGTGCTTTTCACTACTCCGAGGAGGCTTTCAAGCAAGTCCTTGGCTGTGAAAGTTCCCATGTTAAAAGCACTACCTATTAAGGTACATCCGAAAGAGATGTATTTCCGCACAGTGTTTGAAGATTTCCCATTTGCATGAAAAAAAAGTTCCCCTGTAAAACTGTAACTTGTGAACTGATCAAAAGCCAGAGGCCGTTCTCGAGTTGAATGGCTTTCCCCCTTTGACACGAAAGAGGCTCTCTTGAGGCGCCTTCACGGCGGTGGCCTTGGAGGTTAGGAAAATGTAGCCCTTCAGACCATACGGGACTATTCTCTGGAGTCTGGACAACACTTGAGTCTGAAGCAGAAGAAAAGAGCCGGTTTGCCGCTGTGGATCAGTACTTCAACAGGCCTCGCTAACATTCCATAAGAGGGCTTTTACTATTCCTATGCCCGGCCTTTCATGTTGAGAGACGTGTGTGTGTGTGTGTGTGTGACTGTGTGTGTCTGTGCACTTAGGTACGCATGTGTATAGCTGTGCTGCTATTAACATGCTAATATTATTTCAAACATACAAAAAAAAACTTGTTTTAACTATAAACTATAAAAGTGATCATGTAAAAAAAAAATTTTCCTAAGTGTTCTGAAACATGCACAAAATAAAATGTCTTCATAAGGGCTGGCCACATCCACACACACACATACACACACATCTGTGGCTGAATGTACATGGGTGCAATCCTCTCTTACAAACATCTTCAAAGTGGAAAGTAGAGTGATAGTAAGCTAGAGCATCTGGACCATTTGTTATTGTTTCCAGGTCTACCGAATGTGTTTTGACTAGATGCTCTGCTGTGGAGGAGAGCTGCGGAGCTGCGTAACGACCGAGCGAAGGTCTCAGACCAATAAAGTGTCCCCCGAGCAGCGAACACGCCGCTCCAGATTGATGAGCCCGTGAAGCTCAGGCCAGCCCGGCATCAACGCAGAGATCCTTTCTGCTTCCCTCCATCTTTCTCCCACTCTGTGACTCAGCTGGTTTCACTTAGAGAACACGGAGAGAGCGGGTCACGGGGTCATACCATGACCTCATCAAATTAGCCCCAACTGAGTGAGGTGTTTAGCACGAGTTAAAACAAGTAATCTGAAGGGCATTAAATGCAAATGCGACGACCATATGCCCACTTCAAACACGATAGCTCCTATCCAGCCACGTCCCCCCCCCGTGCCCTCTCACATACACACAGCAGAGCCATTCACATGTCTCACTGAGTGGGGGGCTGTTAAGATGACAATGGGGTTCTGTCATGCCGACCAGGTGCAAAACATTTCAACTGCTGGCCAAGTTCTGGCCTGTTAGATATCTGTTAAAAAGAACATTTGCAACGAAGAGCCTGCAACTGAATTACCCTTTGAAAGAAGATATCGCTCACATGTATGTATTATCTGCATCGATATCACATTTCATCCTGGCCTTAAACTTGGAATATGGAAATAAAGGCAGAGGTGCTTACAAAGGTTATACAGCAGTTCAGGGAGAAGTAGAAAAAAAAGAGGAGCCAAAACAGCAGGGTAATACCTCTGCTGTGCTTCATAAACGCTACACCATGTGCCCCTGTTAGCGGGAGTGAGGGCCTGGTCAGGCTGTGGAGATTATGGGCAAAGACTGATTTTGCCCCCTCGGGCGGTGGCCAGGCTGGGAACATGTGGCAGCTCATATGTGCTAATAAGCACCTGTGGAGAAGGAGGAGAGGGAGCTGAAAACCCCCGCCGGGCTCTACAGCCGTGCCACCTGCACAGACCTCCGCTGTGCCTCTGAATCAGTGAGGCTGGGAAATCTGATGAACATAACTACCACTGAGACACAGCAAAGGAAAACTGCAAAGTAAGACATCTTTAGTGCTTGTTTTGTGCCTGAGATCACTCGAGCAAACACAGACGTTCGGGCAGTGCTGTACTTTTCTTTTCCCTTTTGTTTTTGACTTTCTACAGATGGCATTATTTTCTTTTATCTCCTTCTTGTTTATCCCTACAAGGTCTTTCCTTGTTTAGTGCAAAACAAACACGTTGCTGCAGTAAATGCAAAATCCACCTCTTCCTGTGCAACAGTCTCAGGAAATGTCACACTAAGGGATTTAAATAAAGTAGTCAGTGCTTGTAATGTCGATTGAATTTACAAAACTCTCAATGATGTAAAATAGCTCTTCAGAAATGTGTCATGAGTAGCACATTCAGGCCTGCGGAGACTTGTATAAGAGTCCCGCTTGTTCCAAGTCGATAGTGTGTGTGTGTGTGTGTGTGTGTTGTGTGTGTGTGTGTGTGTGAGAGAGAGAGAGAGAGCACGCGCAGGCCACGCATTTTCAGCCTTCATCTCATTCAAAACGGCGCACAGCTGCTTACGAGGAATGTGAGAGCAAAAAGAAGACATTGTGGGAGAGCACCCTCCTGTCAATCAAAAGAAGTCTTATTAAATTTGTTTAAGCTGTGAAAGCATTTTGCAGAGAAGAAACAATGTTCTTCATGTGTTCCTTATGACCACCGGTTCCCCTCTACTCCAATCAGACAAATTTTTGTACAAATCATCAGTGAGAAAAAGTATTGGATTTATTTTTTTCACTAAAAAAAGAAAAAAAAAAGGAATAGAGAGAGAAAGAGAACATCACTACTCCCAAATCCACATGAATAGATTCTTTCTTTTTTCAGCTAACAGATAAATAGAAATCAGCGCACAGGAAAGTTTTGCACGAGGTTAAGTTCATACCTGACAACGAGTACAAATGAGTTTTTCATATCTGTCAGTAATGTATCTTAGCGGCACATGCTTGCACGTGTGAGAAACGGGCAAATACCTAAATGTCGACTTAAAGAATCAGCCATCGGTGTCTCCGGTTTACGTCTCTTGCTTGCTTGTTCTCCCATCCAAGCACTCCGTAAACCACATTAAAACCTGCCACTTTTTTTTTTCTTTTTTAAGAAAATATGCATCTCTGTAATCTTTAGAAATCTGCTTTGAGCCATGAGTGATGTACTTATGCATTTTTCAATGACCAAATGTAGAGAGTTTATCAGCCTCTGGTGATTTATGGGATTTCATATTTTGCACATCTGGATCTCATATACACAGGAATATTTAAGACACCACTTTACTACACTCTGCATACTTCGTTGACAATCGGGCTATATCACCCCGAATATCCTCCTCTTTATGAGTCAGGAGGCAAATGCCAGAAGGAGCCAAAGCTCACCAACACAAAGCAACAATTTACTGTAATTCAGCCCAAACACACTGAAGTGACTCATCAAGCAAGCTCGGCCCCTCATGATGGGCTAGTGAAAAAAAATAAATTTATGTTTAATATTTGAAGAACATTTAGACATAAACTATAACGACGCTTCAAATAAACTTAGCCAATTCTTGTTATTCTCAAAGTTTTGTTGAAACATTACTAATAAAATTTCCAATTTGAGTTTTAATTGAACGCAGCATTCGAGAGCGAAGCTGATTTTAATTTCTTCCCCAGTTATGGATGTTTGAGGAAATTAGCCTGTGTCAGCACAAGAGTTATCAAGCACATTGGAAGATACCGCACATTTGAGCTGATGTCTCTGAGCTCTTAACTTCCAAAGTGCGAGTCGAAAAC
The DNA here is from genome assembly GCF_000239375.1 of Pundamilia nyererei. Taxonomy (NCBI): domain Eukaryota; kingdom Metazoa; phylum Chordata; class Actinopteri; order Cichliformes; family Cichlidae; genus Pundamilia; species Pundamilia nyererei. Next base: position 305,317 of record NW_005187463.1, read on the forward strand.
ACTGCAAATATACGCGCGTCATTAATGGAATGAATTCACATCATCAGCAAATTACATAGTTTAGTTATTCTGCATGATTCTTTTAAGGAACCATAAACTTAACAATTTATCTAATAATTTATAGTCACTCCAGCCCGTTTCCTCGCTCGTATTTTATTGCTGACTTTGTCAAACATAAATTGTTCTTGCTGGCTTGACGCAAAAACTGCTGCAAAGCATCTGCATTCTGCACCTGAGAGATACTAATGCAATTAACTGCATGAACAAATTTTACCTTTCAACAGACACGCTCGGAAAACATATGATAATAATTCAGTGCAACCCTGAAACAAAGCACTCATCGAACCGGTTTACATTCATCAACTTTATAAAGTACAAGAAACTTTTTACCCCAAATTGTGTATCGTGAAGTAAATTAGGAAAAATAAATGATGACGTGCACAGAGCATGTGTAATAAATAAATATCACGGCGTGTTTCGCAATTCTCAAGTATTAATTATGCGGTCGAACGAGGACAAACCGGTATCTTTGATATTTGTATCATTTTGTTTTCTTATTAAATTGGCTCATAATGCAGTGCTGAAACCTCAGGTGAGAATGTGTATCTTTGTTCTCACAAATTACAAACTATTAAACAGTCATCTCAGAGTAATTGTGAAGTTTCCAGTCTAAGCAACCACTAAGAGCCAAAATATTCCCCCCGAGCCACCATTCAGTAACATTTCTCTACATCTTTCATTAGCTCAACAAAAGAACCAAGTTTACAAGATGCTGGTATATTTCTGTGAGAACCACAGAGTTAAATACTGTGGACTGTATTTGCAGTTGGCTTTAAATGAAAATAAGCTCCACACATCTTAAATCCCTTCTCTGAGACCCTGTGGGCTTTTGCCCCTTGAAGGAGCAGAAGTCTTTGATAATGACTAGATGTTTTAAACTAGTGACCCCCCCCCACCCAACCCCACCCTAAACTTCTAATAAATAGCTTCAAAAGTAAGGGATCCTGATCAGTGCTTTGAGCAAAGGAAGCATTGCAAGAGCATGAGATCAACCCCTGGATTATTCTTCCATACGCTGAAAAGCAGCCCTCTCCAGCTCTTGGCCCGGGTATAATACCCATTGGTTGCCAGAAGGAACACTATTCGGATTAAGTGGTGCCCCTTTCACATAAGCAACAAGTGACAAAGAAGGAGATTGGGCAACTAACCTGCTGTTTAGATAAATAAAGGTACTCTATCAGCTCTAATAATTGCTAACCCCCTCTCCTCTTGCCCCATTGTCCACCGACAAGTGCTGCTTGGCCTCCTTCTAATTGCTGACAGATTTGATTTTTCAGCGACAGCAGGAGTTCTGTTTGTGGCCTTTGCAACGAATAATTACTCTTTCGCTGTCTTCCCACCACAACCACCTATTTCTGTCCCGCCTTTACTAAATCCTCCTCCTTCCTTTGCCTCTTTCTGAGGTAAATTTCCCGCTTCTATCTGAATAACGTTCAATTAGATTTAAAGACGTTTTCACTAAGTAATAATAACTAACCCAGCAATACTGATTAGCCATCCAGATCTCTATTAACACAAGGAACCCTTACACAGGAAGGGCAAAACTGTTACCTTCATGGACGTGTTTGAGGGGGTCACAAAGGTTTGGCAATCAGCGCTTTGATATGTGGGTTTATTCAAAGACTCAAAGGGACCGACCTCTCAGCAAAACTATGAATGCATTAGGTAAAAACTGCAAAAATATTTGTAATATTGCATGTGACAGTTTAAAAAGTTACTGTATATGTAACACAACCAAACTACACGGACAAAGCAAAAGGTTGAAACTTTTTAACAGCTCTTCTTGTGAAGTTTAAGAATTGCACACCCTTTTTATCCGAACAGCAGTCCTGATAGTAAATAAATCACCATTGTTATCTAGAATGGAAGCTCCCAAAATTGCGCATTCATTAACAAAATTTATTGTACGTGCAAAACGTGTGTAAAAACCCGCAGCTGAAAAAGACTCGAATGAATCTTTTTTGTCACAAATAGTAACAACTCTGATTAAGTTTGAAAATGATACTGTAACCTTTGGCTTTAGCCAAAACAACACTTTGTCTAACAGCTAGAAATGTTTCTGTGCCTGCTGCTCTCTTAACAAGTGTTGCCTTCCCTTCTCTCCTCTGGCCTGCAGCTCTGCGTGTAACAAGCGCTACTACCCCATGGGAGAGCTAGAGGGCTCACTCCAAAAGCAGCGGAGCCCAGGAGAGCCTTCACAATCACCCTCGCAACATTTAAAAGCTAATTATCCCAGGAACAAAAGTGCACTTCATTTTCACTTAACACAATTAGTCATAAACTGCGTTTCGGAGTTCTAAATCTACACAGGCTCCTATTCTTCTGCCAATTATTCATAGTTTCATGTTCATATCACATTCAGAGTTTCAAAGCAAACATATTTTCAGTGCTGGTGTCTGTGTTAATCATCCCACCCACACATTTCATGGATTAGTCATTCACATTGCATGAAATATGAACCGGAGTGCATCTCTGCCAACTATATACGTACATATTATCCAGAATATTTCTATTGGGGAGTTTGAAAGGGTTAGGTAGACACTATATATACACTGACAGAGAGAGAATCAATGATTCCTAATCCACTCAACAAGCAGCCGAGATAATTATGCATTTCATAAATGATTAGCAAAATACAGGAATATTTAATCCCCCTTTGCATTGATGTTCTTTAAACAGTGCTTAGGTACACCAGGGCATATGATGAGCATCAAATTGGCCTTTCTGCTAGAAAATAGCATATTTGCAGCAAAAGCCATGTTTGAATGTGACCCTTTTTTTTGCAGGCATTAAAATGAGGTTTTAAACATATTCATAATTGAAAATGGGTAACTATTTGCAAACAGATGGAAAGGCTTAGACTGCATAGCGTTGTTATCGGAGTCAATTCAAATTTAAGGGATTAACCATCGGATGGAATCTGTTTCACATATCACTGACGGTCCTAATGGTGCCAAAAGGTCATTGATTAGGATGCTGGTTGATCCTTTAAGTAATAAATATATTGATAACTTACTGGAACAGGTAGTTAATTCTGCCAAATGTGACTGTGTGGGAGCAGCGAGGCAGCTTGTTGCAAAAAACACACCTCAGCTGGTTTGAATAGAAATGTCTTGATGCTTAAAAAAAAAGAGAGAGATCTACTCAAACCAGTCATTGTAATATCGAGAAATCACAGTACAGTACATACTGTGTACATCACAAAAGGTCATGAGCCTCAAATTGCCAATCAGAGATGTCAGCTCTGCTTAATGTCATCTGAGTAACCTTTTGTGGTTGATATGACACAGGAATTAGACAATACTTCAGCATTTCTCAATCATAGACCTTGACCTTTGTTGTCACATTAACAATGTAACAATTATCATATGCCATCACCTCGTGGAAAGATGAGGGCTAATATAGTTTGAATGTAGTTGTGTTCGTGAATATGCTATGTTCACAACATCTGGAAGACATGTTAACCCATTTGAAGATTGTAGCGTTTGACAGTGCAAAGTGTAAACGCTGTGTCCCGGAGAAGGATGAAGGACGGTGCAACAGTGCGTCTCACCCGAGTGAGACCTTCTGCAGACCAAGCAGCGCACAGTGTTTAATGTGTCTTTTGTGTGCTGCAGGAAAAACAAAAACAACAAAAAAGGCTTAAAGCATTGCATTTCCAATTTTAGATGTCAAAATTTGGAATCAGCTGTTTGGTTATGTTGTAACTATAATTGTTATCCCCTCTGCAACCCCTGTTTGGCCTTGCAGTTGCAGGCAAGAGTCTTCGGGTGGTGCATGGGCTTCAGAATGTGGGGAGAAGGTATGAATAAAAAGGCTTACTTGAAGAGGATTGCATGATCACAACTCTTTTGGTGATGGAGCTTACTTTACCCCATGCTTTTTAAGATATTTATTGGAATGAAACCCTAATTTTTGCTAACTCCTGTGTCAGTCTTCACTTCATGTTGTGGCCTACAATCTTTCTTAGCTTTTTGTGGATACAAGCACTGTCAGTACAAGCCTAGATGATAACAGTTTTAATCAGCCATGCTACAAGGGAGCAGAATGGCGTTTATATAACTTTTTTTGGTCTGACTGATCTCTCCAAGAGTTTTACAATAGAAACCACATTTGGCTTTTTCACATCTGTTCATACAGTACTTTATTCCATGCACTTCTGCTACCTTGCATTTAAACCTATAGCCAAGAAGAAGCATCAGTTAACATACTATGCACGTTTTTGGAACCCAGAGTAAACTCACACAAGCAAAGGGAAAACATGGAAACTCCATACAGTTGTCACTTGCAATAATGTGACAGTGCTAACACTGCATCGTACGGCACCGCCATCACCTCTCAGGTGCTGATCTATATAGTAGATCATGGCAGCTGTTATTTAACCTGCCAAATGAACCATTGAATGCATCATTCTGGGTTGTAGGTGCTCACACTTTCCTGGCCTTTAGCAGAGTGAACATAAAGGTCATCAATATGGAGATTTATTTTCCAAAGAGGAGGGACGTTATCTTTTTTTATTCATGACCTTGCTGACATCCTCCCTGTCAGTGAAACATTCAAACCAATATACCAGCTTTTTTGCATAAATTCTTGTCATTGGATTTATGTGTGCAATTTTTGAGAAAGTGTCTACGGGCGTCTCACTGTATACTGCACAACTGTAAGCCTGTCAGTTAAATTTATTCTCTACGTGTAATTTTTAAGTATAAAATTGGTCATTTAATTTAGATGATATTAAGACGGGTGACAAAGTCAGACCATTCAATATAAAGTGTGTCACTGCAGGCCAATAAAACAGCTTCAACCTTGGCATATTTTTTTCCACGTCTCTGAAGCTCTGCACAGATAAGTAGATCCAAAGGTCAAAGGTTTGCTTTAAGTTTTGAATATCAGTTATCTGTCATTTTAGTGGTCAAAAGTTGATGTCAGAGTTGATGAATGACAATCAGGGAATCCGATTTTAGAGGAAATCTTGATTCACTAGTGACAAAAGTTTACATTTTTAAGCATCATATAGTGGATTAAAAAATAAATAAAAATGTGACTTTAAAAATAAAATAAGCTTTTCTTTATATTTTGGTCTGTCATGCATTTCACTTCAAGGTTTATATTTAGTAAATCGTGAACTTTTGAACCAAAACCAACAGGAAGCAAATCCAGACATTACAGATGTCAAAAAATTTCAAAAATCAAACAATTTAGACTGTGCGTGTTTTTTAATATTTAGTTTTTTTCTTTGGCATGTTTGATTTTCTTTCCATTTTGTAAAAACTGCATAAATCATATCTGTTTATTCATATATTGTTGTATTCATATATTGGTTGTCTATACTTAAGTCTGACTTTGCTACATTGTGTTGATACATATATTTGTATACAAAAAAATGTTAATTTGAGAATAAATATACGCAAATTACTTTAAACTGTAGACTGAGTAACTGTGTGGGATGTTTATCCTTGTAGAAAGTGGTAATAAGATCATTCCTTCCTGCTCCAAGCTCTGAAGACTGGTAAACGTAATGATACAGCCCACTCCTTTCTTTCTTGAGAGCTGAAGTAATGCTATCCTCTATATTTTGGTGTTTTTGAATGTACTTACTGTCCAAACGTGGTATTTATTCTACATGTAAATGTCTCACAGTTAGATAAAACACTGGCTATGCAAATGCCTGTGCAAATATGCGTACGCTATTCTACTTTCTAACATACATGATATTTGCAAAGGCTCTTTAATCATTAATAATTACTTCAAATTACTGTTTACAGCAGCAGGGTTTAAGAAAAGAAATCAACTGATAAAGCTACACTGACACTTATTGCAAATGAGCAAAGTATTTTCCCAGCATTTGCAGGTTCAAATATCTAACAGGCTGTGCTGTAGTAAAACAAGCCAGGAGAGTACAACATAATGCATGCACCATGTGCTACAAAACCACCAATTTCTTGTGGACATTTGCAAGCTCTCTACATGGATTATACAAAGATATAAGGAGTCTGAAAGAGCCTAACCTCTGTTCTGCCATTCCCAATTCATTCAGAGCTGACAGTTTCCCTTTTCTCTGCAAGCATGCTCTTGTCATTAGCATGCCTCTGAACTTTGCCTCACAGTGACTCTGCTGAACAGTTCTGATGAATTATTTCATCCTGTATTGGGCTGACTGCAGGGCATACACATGTAGGTGCTTCCTCTGGCCTGGGTAGAGTCTTTTCATACTGGTGCAGGACGGACACCTGTTTCCTTGCCCTGTTATACACGACCCTAGTGTGTGCTGCTGACATTAAACTGTGCATGTTAGAGAGCACTAATTTACACAGGCCTACGGGCATTAAGTACAGCTACTATATGGACTTACTTACATTAAAGTAGCGTCTATAAACTGGTAGTAGATTCAAGAGTTGGTTTACAACATTCACCAATAAAAACAATACGATACATATATTTGCCTTATTTACCTTAAACTAGTCTAGCCCTTTATACAGCTGCTCAGTTAAGTATTAAATCAGCTGTCTCTTTAGGCCATGCTAAAAGCCTACTTTCATCTGATTGGTCACCTTCTGAGGAGCATATTATGGTGACTTGGCATCAGCTCGTAACAAAAGGAGGAAAAAACCTAGTAAAACTTTTGGCTCAAAAGAATTACTTTTACTGCTATTTATTTATTTGTAATGCTGGCCATGTTTAATATCAACATTGTGAAAATAAGCATAATGTTAACTCCACATCTACATAAAATAATAATAAAAGATGTATACAAGTGTCTTACACGTGTCATTACATTTACACAATTCATTCAATTTATTTTATTAACTACTTATTGTGGAAAAGTAAAAATCCCTGTGATTTAATGGACATTAAAATGTGTTTAAAATGTGTTCAGATTTTGCAAACTGATGATCATTCACAAAATTGGCAACACTGGCGTTGTATTTACTTTGTATCAGGTCAATACCAAAATGCCACAGCGCTAGTGGAAGACGCATTTTTAAAAGCTTTTATTATTTGTTGAGCTTAAAGATCTGCCATTCCTTTTCTGTCTTCTGTGTTAATAAATACACACAATGTACACTCGTCGATATTTAGACAAGAGGAAAACATTACAAATGGAAAAAGGCGAGAAGCAGGGTACAGGGTCTGTGATAGACTGTGGCCAGTCCAATTTAGAATTACCAGTTAACTGCTTTAGACTGTGGGAGGAAACCCACGTATGCACAGGCAGAACATGTGAAGATTGCAGAACAAGCAAATCTTCACACAGCCGACCAGGAGATTTAACCCTCGACCAATGCACTGAGCAAATTTAAAAATAAGGTATATTGTCATTGCTTTGAATTCAGAAAGGTGCTTGAGGATGAGACATGTAAAATCCCTCCAACTGGGACTGCTGAAGGTTGCCTCCTGTTGGGCACTGGTGAAATATCTTTACCAGTGCCCAACATCCAGGACGTCAGATGCCAGAAGAGCACTCTGATACCAGAATTATCCCTGAGATCTCATTGTGTCACTATCTAGAGCTACTGAACATAGATGAGTCCTGGAATGCTTTGTAAGTCGGCTGTTAACATTTTCACCATGACAGTCTAGGATGCCTGCACATGATCTCAAGCTCATACCTTGCCTAACTGTGCAATGCGATTCTCCTGCTACCAGTGCTCTAATTTCTACACTAGGGATAATATAAATAATGGTGGCTTCAAAACAGTGGCTCCCAGTATACCACAGGTCTGGGCTTGGAAATGCTGACCCTTGTTTCAATCACAAACAACATTTGAGCAAAACTACTTCAACAGCAAAAATCTAAACTATAATCCACAAGTCAGCAAACTAGACACAAGACAGCCATAAACACAGCCAGGGACAGGGCAAGACTATAGTAGAGGCCCATGCCCTCTGGCACAACAATTGCTCTGTTTATACAAGCATCAAATAGCTCCAGGCAGCAGCCCAGCTTCCATAACACATCTTTACATAAAGATGAAGAAATGAAGAAAAATAATTCTACATAGCTCAATACATGGTAAACTTAATATATACTCAGTTTATAATAACTACGTTTAGAATGTGATGACAAAGCCAAATGTTATCAAAAAGCTATTTAGAGCCACAGCTTTAAAGTTCCCTATTTCCTTCTACATAGTCCTGCTCTTTACTTATGTGAAAAGCACAAGTCATGAGAGGATGATGCAGTTTTTTTCTAGTGTTGGTTTCACTGACTTTTTCTAAGGTTATGAGGTAGAAATCAAGACCTTTAGGGAGTCACCGGGCTGACATGTGGCCCCAGCTTAGCGGCCCTTTTTAGCTCTGCTCGTCATGCTGCAGTCGCACATCTGCACCTATATATCAAAGCCATGCACAAAAACATTCCTGAGAGCAAAGCAGGGGTGATTTGTGTGCCTTTCTCCTTCTTTTTTGATTAAAATTCATCTGTGATCTGACTGTTCGCTCAGCTAAAAGCTATACCTTTTAAATCAGTCATCCGTCCAGAACTTTGACCTGCACCACATTAAGACCAGCACTGACATCACAACTGTTTCCCCTCTCCCCGCCGAGTCTCATGCCTCTTTCATATATTTTCTCTTGTCCTCGACAGATGGACAACCTTGCAGCCAGAGATTTTTTAAGTGTTTAATAAATGTAATACAACCTATATAGTGTTGAAGAAAGGGCCCTAAACCAGAACCATGTGCGGGAAGTGGATGGCGGCCGTTAGGGGCCACAGCTAATGTGGTTCAACATGTGGACCGGGCCATGCTAGAAGGTTCACTTACATGTTGGACAGTTTATGACCTTCAGCGCTGTTCCCTCAAAATGTAGACAGCGTCCTTACATTACTATTCTCTAGTTTATAGCGTGATATTTTGTTTTTAAATGCACCTCTCCACGAGAGGAGAGTAATAAAAGGATACAGGTGATGTTGGAATGCAGTGTCTTTCATGTTTTTATCTCACAGAGAAGAGGCACTGTGGTATTATGTTCAGAAAGGGGGTAATATATGAAAATGTTTGACTTATTGTCAAATTAAGGGGAAGAGTGTCATGACCCTGGTTGTTTATCTGCATGCCTCTGGTTGTTATTTCATTCAGCTCGGTCCTGACACTGCTAACCACAACAGACAGTGAAGTGCTCCTGAGAAGGAATGTGAGAAGTGATGCGACTGGATAAATCATAAACACTTGGAAGTTACCCAGCAGCTGTGCAGGGCAATTGCTCAAACTGAAGTATTATCAGATCTTGACCTGAGTTGTAAACAAAAATCAGCAGACTCCCAACGGTTTTTGCGATTTTGTTTTTCTGTAACTTTGCCCCTGCTTAGAATCAAACATTTATGAGTATCTATCAAGCCAAACAAATCTAAGATGTGTTTCTTTGTGTTTTGTTTTGGGTGGGTTTTTTTTGCTATTGTATTTTAACCCGTCACTGGGTCAGTCATTGAGAACTCATGCTCTGCAGTCACATTTTGCACAATCCCACTTCCATCAAACGTCTAATAGGAGTGTGTCACTTGGATAAAAGCTTCTGTCACTGCTAATGCAATTTTATATTCTCGCTGGGAGACTTACTGAGCTCTCGCTCCCTCAGTACAGCAGCCAACATACTGAAAGAGCCGTCACACCAAGGACACCATCTGTTTGACCCGCTGCCCCTGGTAGAAACTTCGGGTCCATCATGTCACAGACGAACAGATTTAAGAACAGCTTCCACCCTCATGTGAGAACTGAACACTCCCAAACATTTAGTGACTGCACTTACATTTCTAAAAAACTGCACAGATGTGCCCATATCTCAACTGCTCGAGGATCCAGCAGTGCAATATCTCAGCTGGCATTCATTGCATTGCACAATTATTTATAGAATTATATTTATATAATTACTATCTGAAATTAGCTGATTTTTACATTGTGACTGGTGAATGTGGTGTGGATGCATTTACAGGTTTTGTGCTCCATTTCTGCTGATAGACTATAAAACAGGTTAGAAAAATAAAACAGACACTGTGTTCAGACAATAATCTTTGCCTTAGTTAAATCAAGTGAATTGACTACTATATACTCAAGAGTCTTTAGATAAAATTTACATTTTGCAAACTACAACTAGCCTGCTAATTTCTAGAAATATCCACAATGGTCTACAACTAAATGCAGTGGGATTTCATTTGTATTATGGATATGTGTTTACACACGTCTAAACTAGTTACACAAACACAACAAATAGTTTGATAAAGATGCATTATCCCCTCAAAAGGGTACTCATTAAGGTGCGTTCAGAAAATATACACAGGATGCTTTATAATATTACATTTATTATATTTTATATTTTGTAATTGTTTCTGAAAACTTAATATCCTAAATTACAGCAAAGGTTTTAAAGCTTCTAAAGCTATAAAATAAATCAAATTCAAATAGGTTTTAGGATGAATACGTTAAAAAAGTGGCACAAAGCAAGTAGAATACATATTGTTACTATTTGAGCAGAGTGGATCATACCCGGCCTTACTAAAAAAAATCCTACAGCTAAAGGAATAATTTGAAGAGCTTTGTAGAGAAAACAAATCTGAAGGTGCACATCAACCTCTATAAAAGTAAATATTACATATGCTATATTTAAAAAAAATATGTTTTATGTATAAATCCATTTTAGGTGATACAAAAGCCTTTTTTCCGAGACTAAATGTGATATACAGGCTATGGCCAACATTTGGCCACTTCTAAATGCTTTAAAGCCACAGCTACAAAGAGACATTGTACTTTCATATTCACCTAATGGAACAGCTAATGTAAAACATGAGGGTGAGATCCACGAATGTATTAAATGCTATCTGACTCACATTTTTGTACAGCCTAATATTTCACTAAGCCTTAGCATTTCATTCAGAGATGTACTCTAGATAAGTGCAATAATCTCAGTTTGATGGATGGCCCAGCCGGAGCCTAGGGCCAGTGGTGTGTACATACTGCACTGGTTGCGGCAGAACGATAAAAACCCACACAGGCAGGTGTGTTTGGTTAAGATGCACTTGTCAAGTGGGGTGACAAGCATGTCTGTGTTCATTCAAGTGAACCCCTTATCGGTACCTCCATGTCCCACTCATGAGACAAAAGCACTTCCCATGTTTGTATGATTTACCTCTCAAGAAAATGCGCGAGCACACGCACGCTGTGCACACACATGCGCAACAATATCTCACAGAAAGTGTGTTTGCTAGAAATTTATACATATTTATATATCCTGTCATTGCTGCTTACCTGCACAGTATACCCACAACCCAGTACCGAGTATGGAGAACATTCTTCGGTTATGCTGCATTGTTTTTGTTTTTTAGCTTTTTCTTCGCCTTTGGAAATTTAAGCAGCTTTCACTGAATTTTTTTTATATTCCTTCACTTATCTAATTCCATTAGAACGCGCGAGCGAGCGCTATCACCTTATTTTGACACCTCAACTTTCACCGGGGTGAGCCGGAAGTGATGTCAGACTAGGAAGTAAATCTCGCCACTGGCCGTCAGCAGTGAGCAGTAATGGACTGCAACAACAACAGCAAGTTCAGCGAACATTAGCCGAAAGTGTCGCATGAGTGTGTTTGTGGGAAGAGTTTGTGCCGAGCTGAAGCGCTGAATGTCCATGTGGTGTTGGTGAGAATGACACCGAGGTAAGAAGCTGTGTGCTTGTGTGTGATGCTCTCTGTGTGCCCACCAGCTAGCCGCATAATGCTAACGTTGTCCTCCAGTCTTAACTGAATTTACCCCTAACAAAGCCTTACGAAAAGGTGACAATTTAATATTGCCTCGCATCATTTAATTGTTGTAATCAGTTTAATAATATTTACTTTTGACAAACCTGTGGAGAGACGCTCACTTAAAGGGACATTGCATCTTAATGTGACTTACGTGGCTACTTACACCACTTCTTTCATGTATACCTGCGTCAATGCGTCATCTAGAGTTATCTAGAGCCACAGCCCATGACTGCTTTACTTGAATATGTGCACAGCTTCTTAATCACAGTCAAAACCTCTATTTTCAGTCTAAACTATTGAAAATAATACATGAAACGGTCGCTCCATATCCCACTGAGTGACTCACTAATTCAGTGACAATGACACCAAAATGTGTCACTAGATGAGATCATCAATATCTGCCTTGAACCTCCATCTTAGGGACATATATTTAAAGATATTGTGCAAATCATACAGTGCAAAATGTGATTTCTGCTTAGCCGTATTACTTCCAAAGTGGCTGCCATCAAATTATTAGCAGGCTGCCTGCTTTAATATTAGTTCTCTCTGTGTCTTCATAAGCCAGGCTTTCATTCTTGGCAAAAGTAATGATGTTTTCCTGTTTCTTTCTGTTCTATTTTCTTGCAGATGACTCAGCAGTGGCTTGGACATCTGTGATCTGACAGAAGATGAGACTTGCTCAGTTTGTCAAACTTATGGTCCCCTGTAAAAAGTGCTGCTAAACGCTGATGTCAAACTATAGTGAATCATGATTGCTGCTTCTTGCATGTCGCACTCACTGAAAAAAATTGCTGCATAAATTATATTTGACTTTATTTTGAATGGATTTCAGTTAACAGTCAGTGCTTACAATGTCACTGGGCGAGCAGTCTCAAAAGTGGTTTCCAACCCATGTCCAAGCCACTGTTCTTCAAGCAACTGGTTTACAGGCCAAAGGCAAAAATGGCACCAATGATGCCTACACTATCATCCAGCTGGGCAAGGAGAAGTACTCAACATCAGTGGCAGAGAAGACCCTTAACCCTGTGTGGAGGGAAGAAGCCTCCTTTGAATTACCTGGCCTACTTTTGGAGGGCAACCCAGAAGTGTATGAACTCTGCCTCATAGTGATGCATCGCTCTTTGGTTGGGATGGACAAGTTTCTGGGTCAGAAGTGCATAAATCTTAATGAAATCTTTGATAACAAGGAGAGAAAGAAAACAGAGTAAGTATTAAAAAAAACTATAAAAGTCTATTAGATATCACAAAATGTCACAATGGTTCTCTGAGAAGTTTTTTTGGGGCATAAGCACTACTGCAGTGAGCTCCAAGAATGATTATTATATCCTCGTTTTAATGTGCTAACAACCAGCACTTAAGAATGAGGTACTTATGTTATAACCATGTATTTTTGCTCTCTGATATTTATGGTATATATACTTTTTGGAAAATATAATTCCTTCAGATTTTCTGGGACAGAAATACTACTGTTAGCAGTTTTTGCAAGGTCAATAGTTTCCCTTTAAGAGAAGACCTGGGGCGGTTTTAACACTAACAAACATCATGGGACATGCAGCATATTTTTATATAGTATAGTTCTTAGACATTAGCATCACATGTACATTATTCAGGGTCTTTAGTCTGTAGTGTCTTGTTGGTATAGAGACAGACCTTTGAGAGGAAGTGGAAAATATTTCCACAGCCTTTCCAGTCATAAGTGGATTACACCATGAGCTAAGTCAGTTGTTATTTGTCACATTTGCCACAAGTATTACTGCCATAGTAGACTTCACAAATGTGCTGTCTTTTGCGTGTTATTTTCTGCACTGTGGTCTCAATTAAGGTCATGACCCAACCCTGTTGCTCCACATGATTTAAATACCATTGCGTTGCCCTTTATTTTCTTTGTGCACTTGGTTTAGAAATACACTTTATTAGATACACAAGTTTTAATGTTAAGAGCAGAGTAAATGAAATGCTCTAACAGAAGTACTTCACTTTAAAATTATTTAGCACACCAGTGACACACTTTCATGCTCAGTTAGCAAGGACATGTTGGTTGTACTTTTTTTTTTCCATCTTCATGACACTGTATTGTTTGAGGCTTAGCAATGGATTGGCCTACGCTGCAGAGGGATTATTTTAGAGTAATTACTGACACCAGTTGACCTAACTGAAACTAGTGGAGCTGGACAAACATGTCTTGTTAGCCACTCCTATACTCCATTTTTTTGTTTTTGTTTTTTCAGAGGTGTGAATGAAAGATGGTCTCTCCTTCAGAGCCAAAGACACCTGGGATTAAATCTTGGCTTGTTTCTGTACAGTTTAGTTTCCCTCGTGTTAAAATCTGGCCTCTATGCATTGTGCCTTTCTTGGCACAAAATACATTCCAGTTTGGAAACAGATATTTATCTATGCCAATATATTGGTGGACAATAGTGGGCGTCTCCCTGAGTCATAATTGGGTGACTTGTTAAGGCTGCTTGGTTACCTTCAAGTAAAGCCATGCCAGAATAAGGTTTGTCCTCTTTAAAGTTACTGAAAAAAGATTTGAGGAGAGAGATCGATGTATAGATGTAGATTCAAATAAACTAACACAGTGTTAACCATCAGAGCTTGGAGAGACTCTGCTGTATTTGGCTAAACTTTGGTTGATGAGCCTCACAAGTCCACCATACTCACACACACACACACACACACACACACACACACACACACACTTCTTAACCCTACATTAAGCAAACAGGAACTGCGAAACCAAATTGGATCTGGTGTTAATTAGCTCACTGCACGTTTCGGGGGGGAAAGGACATTAGCTGACTTCCTCTTTGCCCATCAGTTGGGAGAATCACAATATGTTATAATCAGTGTGAACGGGTTTTATTTATTTAGGTGCCTCAACTGATGCACCTTGAGGCTGTGCACTTTTTCAGCAGTGGTTCTGTAACAGATATCGCCGTGTTGCTTGCTGGCCTAATACCTACACCGCAGCCATACTTGACAATGATGCCAGGGCTCTCGATACTATATCCACACTCCACAGTGGGTCTCTGTTCACCACGGCCCATCCGCAGTGTTTTTGAACTGGCATATTGGGGAGGAGAGCCCGTACTGATATCTGAGAAGGCAGCCCATAATTATCGCACACCTGTGTTTGTTGATTGTGAGGAGTTTCCCAGCGGCTTGGACCGGAGTGGGAGGATTGTGGTTCCAAGCACAGGGAGGTTTATCTTGGCCTTGAGACACACGTGAGGTGCAGGCTCGGCCCCACGGCAGCGGCATGCTGTGGCTACTGATCAGGCGGAGCGCGGCGCGCAGCCTGGGAATCGGCCCCAACAAGGCTTTTCATGACTATGAGTGAGGCTTCTGGGATGCGAGCTAGACTGCTTAAAATAGTGTTCAGCAGCTGTGATTTCTTATAAAGCTAATACCAGCACTTTAAAAAAAAAATCAATTGAATTGATAACTCAAATTTCATGTCAGTCTGCAAGGAGTACTATAAATCTTCATTTAAATCTAGAAGAAAATATCAGTAATTGTAGTCAAGCAGATACACTTAAGCAAATATGGTTTGTTTTGACTTGGTTATACTGATAAAGCATCCCATTTTAGAATATATTCCATGTTTGTGGCAAAGGCAGTGAGAAAATATTGACGCTTGTTTCATCCTGATGCTGGTTTCCTAATGGCCTCCTTCACAGGCCCTCTAACACAGAGGATGTGTCTCATTAGCATGTATGAACTGTTGTGTGCAAAGCCTGCGATGTGGCTTTGCAGTTTCCCAATTGCTTGTCGTTGCATTTCTGAACAAAGGCCAGATTTGTGCAAATGCCACTTTATTTCGCTCAGAGCGAAGGCATAAATCCCATTACTTCCAGTTGAAAAAAGCAGAGAGGTTAAACAAATAGGAGCCAAAAAAACAGCTTGAAATGGTCTGTATTATTCGGCAGCAGACAATTTATTTTTTTTAGGTTCAGTTTGCAAAGAATGTTTATCCTTTGAGTTATAAATTTGTGTTCTCATATGTGTCATAAAAAAGTTCAAATGATTTAAGCCCCTGCATTTGTGTGTCGCCTTTGGATTAGTCTTCTCAAATTAGCCTTTTCAGTAGTAGCCATAAAGATGTATGTAAAGCCCATTAGAAGGAATGAGGGCTATTTTTCCATTTGTCATATTGTTTGATCGTGTAAGGACTTTTACCACATTCTGACTTTGTATCCCTGTCTTGCTGAATTATGTTGCATTACGCGTAATCAACTCAGAGGATTTTTATAAACCCTGCTCTTTTTATATAAATTGTCTCATTGAATTTGCTCAGCTTAAGCTTCCTGCACTCTCATTTTTAGCTGGTATTCCTTGGAGTCCAAGCCCGGGAAGAAGAGGAAAGAACGAGGTCGCATTCAAGTCAGCATTCAGTTCATGAGGAACAACATGACGGCCAGCATGTTTGACCTCTCCATGAAGGAAAAGCCCCGCTCGCCTTTTTCCAAACTTAAGGACAAAGTGAAGGGTCGAAAACACGACAGCGGCTTTGGTGACGCTTCTTCAGCCATCTTGCCTCGGTCCGCCGTGTGTGATCCGGAGCCCACCCGTCAGTCTGGCGCACCAGAACGTCAATCCCAGCCTGAAACAAAAGTCAAGAGGCCGCTACTCGCTGGGGCCCATAAACTCTCTGCAGCGCATTCCATGTCAGATCTCATCGGGACCCACTTTCGACCCAAACTGGATTCCATGAACTCCATAGAAGAGAGTGGTGAGGACCAACGCTTCTGTTTTTCCACAGTAGTTTGTTACATTTGTCACTTTTTGGTTTGGTATACTTTTATTGCTGCTAGAGTGATCTCTGAAGAGGATTTTGATACTGTTTTAAAACCAGTTCTCATATTAACTGAAGCTGCCGATGCATTTTCGTTATTGTGTTTATAAGAACGGGGGACCCAGTCGACTGGGATCCAAAATATTTCAGTGAAGACTCAATCTTAAGTGTTAAAATTATAGAGAATAGTCAGAATGACACTGTGGTGCATTGTGGCATCCTGTCTGTCAGGACAATGTTTTAGTGTTTGTTTGTTACAAATATATGGCTCTTATAGTGTTAATCCACAATTTCATTGTACATGTACAATGAAAGTAAAGGGCTAGTTTATTTTATTATATCTTAAAATGAGATGTTGCAATTTCTAGAGGCCATCTGTAGACGTCTGTAAGAATGCTTGCTTGTATATAATCCTATTAAAAATATAAGGTACTGTAAGTCTCAACTCAATAAGATAGTAATGTAGGCCATTTATGTCAGTCTTTGACATTTTAGTCATTTTCTGTTTTTAAGCTGAAAATTTCCATCTCAACCAGTCTCCAATTTACCAGTTCTTTCTGCAAAGTTAGTGCAGCTGTAACTCATGCAAACAGTAGTTGTGATTCTTATAGTAAAGGCTGAGATGTTCACTAGAATCTGCTGTTAAAATGTAACATGTCAGAGTGAAAAATAAGTTTAGTGATAATAACAAAAAAAAAGATATTTTTCTTTATTTTTGCTGAAAGAGGTTCAAACAGTAGAATACTTCTGCACGTAAACCTATGGGGAGGGAACCCCCCCCAAACAAACCTTTGTATTATTATCCGCAGTTAGTTTTTAACTGTTGTGATCACACTGGTTCTTCTGGTTCTATATATTGACACACACATTTGGATTTGACCAGCTACTTATTTATGTTACTGCTTCACTTTTACCTTTAAATTCTTCTTTTGGGTTTTCAAACCTGAATGAAAATCGTGGCTCACTTGCACACTTCTGCATCATTATATTTAAAAATATAATATCTATGATTTTAATCATGCTGGACTCCACAGATGCAATGTGGTCGTTTTGTGATAAAGCAGTAAAATTCTTATGTCTAAACTGATAATGAATTGAGTTCACCCAATCCCTTTTTAACAAAACACTAACACCCCCCCCCCCACCCCCCACCCAAAAAACCCCCCATATTTTGTTTCTTATTACATTTCTAATTTATCTTGTAGGAAGTACAGGTGGCCCTCACAAGCGTTCCCAGAGTGAGGTGCCAGGCTTCCAGGACGACGAAGCACACGGTGACCCTTTCACTGATATCACTGACACCCTGCCACAGAAGTATGCCACGCTCCCACGCAACCGCAACCCATTTGAGGGGGAGCACGGGCAGCTGTGGGACCGACCAGAGCGGAAGGAGAAAAAGGAGAAGGTCAGCCTACTGGAACGCGTGACAGGAAAGAAGGAAGGCCGCAAGACCAGCAATGGGGGGCGTTCAGGGAGCTCTGGAGACCTGCGTTCCCCAAACCCCTTTAGTGGAGACTCGCAAGCAGACACTAACCCATTCAGCTCCAACTACAAAGCCAGGTTGTCCTGTTTTTGTTTGTATTTGTGGTTAAGTTAGCTTTATTGGCTATATTGGCATCATCACTTTATTTGACTTTTTCTTTTCGTGTCCCAGTCAGGAATAACAATCAAAAAAAGAAAAAACCCAGAAATTTACAAGAGAACACACTTAAAAACAAAATGTATGTTGTCTTATTAAAACAAAGACAAAGTCCGTGTTCGGCTCCTGCAGAGCAGTGATTGCAGCATGCTACTTGTGTCTTTTTCATCACAATCAAGGAATCTCAAAATCCCAAAACATCATCTTGGAATGCCAATGGAATAGTCACTGCTCCACAGGATATTTGCTTGACATTCCAGTAAAGTTCTCAATACCTTGTTGATTGAAATCTACTTTCTGATAGACCTTCTCTCGCTCTCTTTCTCATTATGTTGTCAAATATTATTTAAACATTTCCACTGAGCCAGTTACATCTTTTTCTTGTGTTACATAAAGAGTTGGTGAGCACTGTAGCTAAGTTCTGGTTTATCAGAGTGGAAGGTGTCATTAGTGGCTCTTTAGAGTGCCTGGGTTTGATAACAGAGCCCTCTGAGCTATAGTAATGAGATCCCCTGAAGAGATAGACCACCCAATTAACCACTTATCTCTGTAGGCACTAGTCCATCATCTTTACTGCTGCCTTTGTCATACACTAGCTCAGCGGTCATTTGTAATGTAGTGCATGGGTGAAAAAAAGGTGTTTTCAAGTTTATTATTTATTCCCTGTTAATGTATTTATTATTGTTCTCCTAGTGCAGGACATGAGTACATCAGAGCTTCTATATTTGTAAAAGTCTGCTAAAATACAGAGTGCAATGCTTTAATGTGATTACTAACTTTGCATTTGGTTGTTTTGCAGTGACAAAAAATTAACCGGACCCAACATCACCTTTGGCCAGAAGAAGAAGGACAAAAAAATAGTAAGAATATGTTTTAGAAAGTTATATAGTTTCATATTACCTGACTGGCTGAAAGTGTAGAGGGAAAAAAAAAGGGAGAATAAGTGCAACAGTTACATTTGTGTACATTTTATATGTAATGCTGAGCAGATTTTGTTATTGAGGACTCTTAAGCAGCTGGTGACATTGATTTGTGAGACCCCTGAAAACTCAGACGTGCCATTCAACTAATTAGCAGCTGCACACATCGGTCATCATGTCCGATCTAATCATAGTTTGAAGTGGTGTGAAATTTCGGCCTGTAAGGTCAGTTGTAGTGATGTGCACAGATTGTTTAATTGCTGTTTGTTTGGGTTTTTTTACGACGCAGGGCACAGAAATACTTAAAGATATCATTTTTACCTCATTTGTAGATAAAGTTTTTAACTCTTTAGTAGTTGCTAGTTGTTCAGTAGTTAAAATTCGTAGACTGTTACACAGCAAAACTGATATAGATGAAGGAGCAGGGGGAGCAATAGCCGAAGTGATGCCTAAATGAGAAGGAGAATGCTGATAATGGCTTTCCTCACCTTTCTTTGTGGGTGTTGAGGGCTGTCGGTATCAACACATGTGCCCCCGTGCATGCCGCTGTGCCTCGCAGAAATGGCAGCTCCCATTTCCTCTGCTTCAAGGCCCTAATTAACTACACGCAGGAGGGAGGGAGGGCAGTGAGAGATTTCAAAGGACTGAGCTTTTAGATTCTCAAAGCTGAGCTCATTAGAAACTGTAATGACACAACTGGAGAATGCCAAGTGTGCGCCTTATCTTCTCCTCACTACTGATCGCAGAAAAATGGTCATCATTACTTTGCCAGTTCATGGTCATTTCCAGGCCTTTGTCACCAACCACTAAAGCTCCTGATTATTATGCCGTGGGGGTGTGTATATATATGTGTGTGTGGGTGTGAGAGGGAAAGCGAGTGTGTGCATGTATACACGCTTGTACGTGAAACCAGCATCCTTCCATATGGCTGTCTGCTCTCTTATTCCCTCTCAGATGGCTTAAGTGCAGTATCTTTCAGTGAGATGGCTTTTTTGGGGGGTAGGTGTGTTTGTGTGGGGAATAGGTTACCGAGCTCTGTTCCTGAAACCCTCCTTGCGTTGGACATTTAATCTCTGTGGCAAATATTTCATTTTGGTTTGTGTCGCCCCACAGTAGCCTCTATGCTGTTAGAAGCGATAAGATACCTGGTAAGCAGTCCTGCTCCAGCTCTTTCTGCATTGTCTTTACCCAGCAGTGAAGGCTTGAATGGTGCATGGGAGTGGAAGCTGATAAGTGTGGTATTTTAAACAGGGTGAAGGCTTTGCTGTTCTATCCGTTCAGGGGAGGATGCCCAGCACTGAAGCGATAAAGTGGTCCCTCATTAAAAACGATTACAGCTCCTCTCGTACCCGCGCAATATGATCTGCACATACTGTACCACCCTGCTCTGTCCAACTAGATTGTCCTCAAAGAGCAAAGCTGGGCTTGGGTTGCATTCGTATTTTGGCATTTATTAGCGTGACCTTTATTTGTAGAAATATGCAGCCTGGCATTTCCCCCTCAAAACAAAGATTAAATTGTTTTGGTAATCTTTATTGTTAAGTACTGGCAGATTATTTGGAGTTTTTGCCAGAGTCGTCTTGAATTAAAGAGTATGTGTTTTTAACACTAGAAAGCAAAGATAAAGATGTCCTGTAGTGTCAAAGCTAAGTCCTAATAGAGTAGTTAAGCTATAAGGAACCTTATGGGGTCCTTGTTTTTCACCTTTAGATAGGTTACTGTCCAAAAGTCATGTTCCTACTGGCATTATTTGATTTACTGAAAACAAGTAAATCAAACATCCATGGAAATACAGTATAAGTTAAAACAGAATTTGTGCAATTCTAACAACCTTGAAAGTCAATTTTTGATATGACCACCTTTATTCTATAATTGTCTGAGGGAAGCTTTTTGCAAAAACCTTTCTGCATTCATAATTTTATCAGTTTTGACAGAGACTCCATCACCAGAAAGCATGAAGGAGCCTCCTTTAGTGGTTGCAGTAGACACTTACCTCTCTTCTGACCACTTCCATACATATATATGACGATTACGACCAAAAACAATTCCAAATTTGGATTCCTCACTCCATAAGATCTGTTGCCACTGATTTTCAGGTCAGTTCTTGTGTAAATTGTATAATAACTTTCCTCAAGAATGACTTCTTGACAGCCACCTGTCCACTGAGACTGTTGTCTGAGGGGTCAGGTTCATCTTTCAAACTTGAATGAAACAATTGAGAATTGCCTCCAGCATCCGTTTCTGCATTTTGTTCTTCAAGGATCAAAAGAAAAACTTCCCTGTGGTCACACGTGTGATAGGCCAATATCAGCCAAACAGTAAATCTTCAGGCGCTAGTGTTAAATCAGAATGTTTATTACCGAATTCATTGACCAGGTCAGAGCTAAAACCCTAAAATCCTCAGTTAGCCTTTATTAGTAGCACAACAAAAGATAAACATGTGACTCTGTGCCAAACAGCCTAATTAGTCAGCAATGATGGAGCATAAAGACTTATTGGTGCCCCGATCGTCAAAGATTTAAGCGCCCTTTTACAAAACATATGTATGCACAACATGGTCATGATCATTTCTTTGTTTTCCACTTTCAGGAGGTGACACAGGAAAGCGTGGCTGCCTATAGCAACTTGTCTTTTGAAGAGGTTGTGCAGGAACTCATCAAACAGAAAGAAGTGGTGAAAAAGAAAGATGCCCACATCAGGGAACTGGAGGATTACATTGATAACCTGCTTGTACGCGTCATGGAGGAGACACCGAGTATTCTACGGACACCCTATGAGCCAAAAAAGAAGGCGGGCAAACTTTCCAAAAAGTAGAAAAAATGACCCACGATGAAAAGGTACTAATGAAGGTTTAGCAATAGCTCACGAATCGTTATCAGGTGTTAAAGTGAGTGGGAACAAATAGAACTGATCAATTATTGAGTTACTATTCAGTGGTTAGTTTTTCTAGGCTTTTTTATTTTTTTAATATGTAGGTCATACAGGTTTTGGCCTTGTTTGGCATTCTTATAATTCCGTGTTATAATTTTGCTCATGATTACTTCTTGGAGTGTATTCTTAGGTACTTAAACAGGAGGCATTCAGCTTATTGAAGGCACATCAAATCTTTTCACACCAACTATGTTTAGCTGTACTGTACTTGTAAACCAACAGAGGTCTGTTGCACACACAGTTGCCATCAGCTGCTGAGAAGCTCTTACAGTGCAAATGCTGCCAAATTCGTGTTTACCAGATGCTGTAGTCACAGTTATGTGCTGTTTGCTGAGAGATGGTCTACAGGTTTATAAGATGAAGCTGTAGGTACTGCGTTACAATCAAGTGCAAGTCCAAAACTTGCCACTTAAACTGCGGTGCACGTCACGGCATCAGCTTTTTGTCCCCAGCCTGCCTCGTGGTGCAGATGTGGACACATTCAGCTTTAGTGATTGATGGATTTTCTTAGAAACATTGGAAGATAGTTGTAAGAATTTGCTGACAGGTCCTGGAAGCCTGGTTTGTCTCTAGCTTCCTGAGGTGTGCATTATTTTTCTCCTCAAGAACAAATGCACATTCCTTTTATCAGTTACTGACATTTTATTTTTTACTCTTATTGTGATGACTATCATTTAATTTTCTTTGACCAAGGCTCTTAAAGTCCCCGGTTGGAGGTGATAATTTTTACTTTAAGTGCAATAATCATATTAAAGGTAATGCTTTATATTCTGCTGGTAATGGTCTTGTTTACATTTTAATCACATGTTGGAGTAAAACTCCTCTCTTTATGTTGATTTGATAAAAAAGCTTAGAGTTCTTTGTTACTCATTGAACAGCCTTCCTCTTTTTCATACTTTTTATTTTTGCTCAAGATTGTGTTAATGCTACCATCTGCACATGTGGGTATATACTCAGTCATTTTTACATATCCATTTTTTAAAGCTCATTTACAATGGGTTTGTAGGGTACCTGATGTTAAAAGCGACACTGTATTCCCATACCCCCCTCCCACGACCTATCCTATTGTGAAAAAACTGTAACTAAAACAAAAATTCATGCATATGTAATTCCTATTTTAGGCTCAAATTCACTATGTACTGTGTGTCTTACCACTTTATGGGGTGCTAATGAGAATTCACTGATAATTTTCAGGGTAAATAACCAGTGATTGCCATTTAGATAACATGTTAACCATGAGAAGCTAACTGTTCTCATTTCACTTTAAGGGTTAGGGTTTCTATGTTAAACCATGCTCCTTAATTTTAATTTATCCGTGTGTCCTGACCAAATGCTACAGCTACAGGGCAGCTGCTGGTACTTAAGTAAGGTTGTTCTTGGATAAAGCCACTTTTATGTGTGATTGTGCCATAGACTGTAGAAAAATGGATGGATATAGCCACTGTGGTGTCACTTAGAGCTTTTGGCTTGTGGAAACCCCTATTCTGGGACTACAGCTCCAGCTGTTTAGCCATCTCTGAAGCCAAACTTGGTGATCAAAGGGCATAATATGCTAACAAACTGATAAATCATAGGGTTAAGTAAAAAAAATTTTTTTTAAAAATGCCACACTTGATTTAACAGGCTTGAAGTTGGTAATTAAAACATTAGAAACATTTTTCTAATGATATAATGATCTCCTGCTGGTCATTGGAAAACAAAAAATGGTGGCTGGCTTTGATTTTAGACCCAGGGCTAAATTTTTCTTTTTTTATACAGTCTATGGCTGTGCAACCTGTAGTATAGTCATTTAGTGATGGTTAGGGTTACATCTATAATTGTTTATTTCAGCTGTATTTACAGTGTTAAACATGTTTAATAGTCACATAACTGTCATTTACTCATCGTTGCCATGTTTAACAAAATATCAAACATCTGCATCAGGCGATGTTTGATATATGAGGCCATGAGGAGGATCCATCTTATCCTGTTTAGTGGTTTTTGTACTATTTATGAGTTTTTAATTGTTTTGCAGTCTTGGAAATATTTGACCTTTACACTGTATGATACCAAATCCCATATGAGGCAAACTGCTACACTAGATCTGTGGAATTTCAACACAAACACAATTTACATTTTCATGAACATTACATCAGTCAAACACATTTTTTGGCATGCAAAAGTTATTACTTTCTTTCTGCTGTGGAAGTGGTTATTTTATCGGATGTTGTGCAAACGTAAGGCCAAAACCTCCTGTTACTGAATGTCTTGCGGGCGACTTTGAAATACTTAAGTCCGAAATGTATGTATACGGTACACTAACAAGGTGATCGATCCTTGCTTGCCTTTAAAGTATTTGGAGTATCCAAAGAGAACATTTCATAGGTGTGTTTTTATTCTATTGTTTCTTTTTTTAATCCCATTTCTTTTTACCCAGACACATTATGGACAAGAAGTTACTGCTAATATTTTCTGTCTGATGATGTGACAAAGGCGTCGGGTTTATTTCTTTGTATTGAAAATGGTTATCTGATGTTTTATCTGTATGTTTTTTTGCAATGGTAACAGTGTTTGAATTAGCTTTTTGGAATCATGAGTGCTTTGTGGCTAAGAATCTGCTTTCCATGATGGACAAGCTTTCCTTCCAAGATTGCCTTCCAACTTTAGCTGAAGTGTTAATCCTGGGCTCGTATGTTTTAGGCTTTACTAACCACTTTAACCGGCCTGTATTGGTGGGCTGCCAGGTGTTCATTGATCTTTTCAAGCTCTTACAAATTCTATTGTACATTTTGTATAGTCGCTCGCAATGTTTCTTCAAGCGCTTTTGAGTTTATACACATTTTGTAAAATGTTTGAAATTGTGCTTCCTGGGGAAGGTGTTATTTTACTTGAGTTCCAAAAAGCGATTCACTTTCATCATTTATTTCACATGCTTGGGAGCGGTGTTCGGGCGATTAACTCTCAAGTCTATAATGTGGTCCTGTGTTCAGACGATTAACTAACAAAAATATATTTTCTCAGATTATATTTAATGTCAGTACATTTGTACCCTCAGGTTGTTTAGTTCAAATGAAAACTGGGGGTGACTAGTTCAAATTAATTGATTCTGGTTGTCAGTTTGTCTTTTAGCTTGATTGATACATTTGCTTTATGCTTTAACATAATTTGGTGCTTTGGTAGATGTCATACGAAAACACAAATCTAAATGAAAAGCATTTTGAAATTATGTTTGACAACAACAGTGCAAAGGGATATTTTGCACCCAAAAAAAGGAAAGATCTGCATCTATATTCCTTGGCTCTTTGCATAATGTTTCTCATACAATAAATCTGAATATGCAAAGCACTTAAAATGCTTGAAGATAAAATGGCCCCCCACCATAATTTAAGTTTATTAATTGTGTATATGCATCAGTGTACACCTTAAATGTGTTGAAGGTAAATCTCCGCACTGTTCCAACAAATAGTGCAAATACACTGGGATTTTTTTTTTCCTTTTTGATGAAAATGACATAAAGCTCCAGTTGGGGATCTGACAATCCTCCTCCTGGTAGTCTTTTACTGATAATATGATGCTGCTTGCCATAGGCCACATACAGCTGCCAGACACTAAGACTTAAGCTGCAGCTAAATCCCCTGACGGTGCTTGTAATGTGGCACACAGTTTTGAAGGAAATGATGACTGCGTTTATAAAAGATCTCGCTATTTAGCAAAGCGTCATCGAGTTTAGAGGAGTGAATGGCGTCGCCTGCACAGGGGCCAACACAATGAAACATGAGTAGCTCCAACATGATGGAGACCTAAAATTACTTTTTTGATGTAAACATGTTGGGTCTACTTCTGTCTGTGTGTATGTGTGTGTGATTGGTCTCACAGTTCATTCAGACTTTCTAATGTTACGAATCAATGAAATGGATGTTTGAATTCTTGTCATTCCTGCATGTCGACCACATGTTTTGATTATGTCTCACTTACACAAGTAGGGCTGCCACGATTAGTCGACTAGTCACGATTACATCGACTATCAAAATCGTCGACGACTGATTTAATAGCCGACGCGTCGGTTGAAGCTTTGTAAGGTCACAAAAGACGCAGGAATAAGTAGTAGGATTTAAGAGTGCAATAACGGACTGAGACAGAAGATGGCAGCACTGCATGTACAAGGATGACTGCTGCCGTTAAACCCCGAAGAAGAAGAAGAAGCTGTGTCCCAGAATTCATAGCGCAGCCCAGCTCAGTTTACAACAATGGCGGCAGCTAGTTAGTTTTAATATTATTCTTTCTGGGTCACAAAATAAACGTTTAACATATTTTCAGGCGAGAATGTAGCTGTGTAAACCTCAAATATCTGCTCAGTTTATCAAGACACCACATATTTCCAAAAGCGCTCCGACGTTTTCGGAGACGTCTGTTACCCACTAGCTCGATAGCTAGCCGGGGGCAAGGCTCACTAGAGCCTGTGAGAACACCGGACTCCCTGCAAATCGTTTTCAAACTCACCGCCGTCTTTCGCTACTCAGGTTAAATATATATAAGTCACTTAGATAACTTCAAAATGTTATTGTTTGGCTTTTTTAGTATTTTATTTGTTTCTGAGTAAAACGGTTTGGCTGAGATTAGTTATAGTTTTTACACAGCTGAATAAACATCAAGACGACAGCTGATTATCAGAAGTGTGAGATGCTTGTCCTGCTATATTTTAGATAGCAAGGAGTTTACTAAACTTCACCGAAACAATCTGCAAATTTCATTAAAATGTAATAAACTCTCATCTTGTCTTTATTTTTAGTTAGCACATACCTTAAACACTTAAAGCTGTAAGCTAATGATTGTTATATAAGAGCAGACGCATGCTGGTGCAATAAGCTGTACGTTTTACGTCCAATGGATGCATGATCTGATTAGTCGACTAAGGTGACTAGTCGACTATCAAAATAATCGTTTGTGGCAGCCTTACACACAAGCCAACTTGTATAGCTTTTACTCATCTAGAAACCTTTGATCCACTTGATCGGGTTCTAGTGGGTTCATTTTGATCAAACCTCATCACATGACCATGTTGTAATCTATTTAAGTCAAAACTGTATAGTTAACAAATGTGAAGGTAGATCAACTTTTTGTGTTTAATCTTTACACTTTAGCAAATATGCAAAACTTTCCTGGATGTTTGGGGATACGAATGTATGTTGTTGTTTTTTTCTATTATTATTCTTATAATTATTGTAGTTATACATTGTGGTGTAGAAAATGTATGTATTATAACAGTGTAATGCTGTTAATGGTGACTGTATGTAAAGTGCCAACAAAAGCACTTCATAAGAATTCGGTGATGCAGTTTAATGTGCACCAATTCTCCATGTGCTACAGTTTGTAACACGAACTTTTAGATATTACCATGACTATTATAATTAAATCCCAAGGTTTCACTGGATGTAGCTTGAAAGGCACAGGTACGATTGTTTTAGTCCTTTTCAATAAAGTTACAGTAAGGAAAACTGGTGACTTGCTTAATTTTTTTTTTTTTTTTTTTTGAGTCTCATCAAAAGCCCGTAATGGTGAATAAATTAGGATTTTATGTGTTGTGAGTCTCTTTTGCAGTAGATCTGTTTAATCCATCAGTGCAGCTCAAATCTGATGCAAATCTTCCATAAAGTGGATCACTGTCTCTTCCATTTGACACCTGTCCTGTGGATAAAATACAAGCCACTCTCAATTAACTGATCTCGCTGGCAGTTGAACTACAATTAGTGTTTCTAATTGCGCTGATTTGTGTCAGAGCTTTTGTTTTCTTCCTGCTCAAAGCGTCGCTTCCCTTTGTTCTGGAGAAATTCCCATGCCCTCCAGGCGAAAGAGAGAAGTGGCATCATCTGACAACTGAGTAGCGAGATTGCTTTTAAAAACTGCACTTTCATTTGCCTATGTGTGCAACAGCGCTGTGTGAAATCTTTTGGGAAAAACACTTGTGGTGTTTACCAGCCGATGGCTTTTGTAAGGGGCGGTTCGCTTCCCTGTCTCCCCGCCACGTAGCTGGTTAAAACGCAACCTCTCCCTCGTCACCTCAGCCTGACGGTGCATCTCCAGCAGTGCACCAGGTGCCAGTCCACAGCACCACCTTGGAGCTGACAATAGAAGCTGCATACAGTGAAAATGACAGACACCAGTAATATAATAAGCGTTACAGGTGAAATGGCAGCACAGTCACCTGTGTTGGCTTAGTCACTGAATTTTGAGACTAAATTTAAGCTGGCTCTTGTCATTTAGACACCACCATAATGTCATAATGTTAAATTATAGGTAACAGAAGTTGCATCATACATAATAAATCTATTTTTTTCTTTAATGTTTATTAACTTGTAGTCTGCCTTGACAGACACTGGACATAAAAAAGCATGTAATTGGGGCTTTATGTAGGTGTCACCTGTTGTATTTATAAGCTAATTGGCATGCTCATTGTCATCCTTACACATTCATCAACAGATTGAATTTCCCTGATCCCATCTTTTGTGCGGTGGTGGCACGTGTCATCTGAGTGCCTACTAGACTGAAGCCCCATTAGTTCATTGTGCGTTATATCATATGGCTGTAATTTGAGGAAATATCTAACAAACGTGTTATGCAAGATTCTGTGGGCGCAGGAGTGCCCTCAGCGTGCCAGAAAGGGCCACCCACAGGTCACCTGCGCACCCCTTTAAATATGGATGGGCGTCAAAGCGGGGATCAGTGTCACCCTGCACGCGTCTGTGAATGGAAGTGCCTCAGGCAATCATGGAGAAACTTATATGACAAGAAATTCAGCAGATGGATGAGGTGTTTTAGGGGAAAAACCAGACCTATTTGGGCAGCTGGCTCGAACTAGCTGCGTGATCGGGGGCCAGATGTCAAGGTCAACCCCCTCCAGCTCCCAAGAGAATCAGACCCCACCCGCTCATCAAGCGTAGGACCCTTTGTTGCTGGATAGTTAACAATTTGCATAGGTGCTTGAGATAAATCAGGTGTCAAACACGCTGTGGATCCCTGTGTTGAGCATTGTGTTGATGGCATTGTCTTCCTCTGATAGCTGCCACGCGTCTGGTATCAGGTGAACAAAGCCAGATGACAACCAGAGCAAAGAGAAACCTATCAAGAGTGAAGCGCAAGCAAGTGTGAAGGTGAAGGAAGAGAACTCATTTAACTGCAAAAGTGATGCAGTGACATTAAATAAACATATATTAACCTCTAATATAATAGACACTTTTAAAATGAACTTCCCAAAGAAGAATCAACAGAAACTTTAAAATCCTTCATTCCCACAGCTATTAGGTCAGTTAACACTAACCATTTTAATTTAGGTTAATATTTTTATAATTGTTATGATTTATTGTTGTTTGCTTTTAAAGACTAAGTTGTGTGGGTAAGCTAGAAACAAATTCCCCCTTTTTGGGATTAGGTCATTCTGAATATATACGCTCACTGGACACTTTATCAGGTACGCTTTGCTAGTACCAGGTTGGATCCTCTTTTTCCTTCAGAACTGCATACATTTTTTGTGCACAGGTTCAACAAAGTGCTGGAGACATCCCTCAGAGGATTTTGGTCTATATAAAGGGACAGACATGGTCAGCAACAATACTCAGGTAGGCTGTGGAGTTTAAATGATGCTCAGTTGGTACTAAAGGGTCCAAAGCATGGCAATGACGCATCCCCAAGAAAACATCAACTGTCAATACAAGGCAGGATGGATCCATATTATTATGTTGTTTATGACAAATTCTGCCTTTACCATTAAAGTATTCAGACCTGACAATGTAGTTCCAGTGTTCTGTTGTACAGTTTTGGTGTCTGTAATGTCGTTGTAGTGTTTTTACCTGAAAGGAGTAGCACCCAGGTCTTCTTCTACTGTAGCCATCTGCTTCAAGCTTTGATGTGCTGTGCATTCAAAGATGCTCTTCTGCATACCTCGGTTGAAAAGAGTCGTTATTTGAGTTACTGTTGCCCTCCTATCAGCTGGAAGAAGTTTGGCCATTGTCCTCTGACATCAACATAGAACTGCTGCTCAGGTCTTATTTAGTCTTTTTCAGACCCTTTCTGTGCAAACCTCAGAGATGGATGTGTGGGGGGAAATCCCAGCAGAGAACAGTTTATGAAATACTCATACAGGCAACCGACAATCATGCCATGTTCAAAGCTAATTATATTACCTTTCCTCCCCATTCTGATGCTCGATTTTAACGTCAGCAGGTCGACTTGATCATGTCTACATGTCTGCTCATAAGATACTTGCATTTATGAGCGGTTGAACAGGTGGACCTAAAAAAGTGGCCGGCGAGTTTACCCCCCACGCCATGTTTTCAAGCATGTCTCTCTTTTGCTTCTCCATCAGGTATTTAAGTTTGTATTTCTAACAGTTGAATGAATTCGCGTACTTCAGTTTTCAAGTGCTTCCTCTCAGATTTAGCTAACCTTACAGTTTATTTCATCTAATTTCATTATCATTTACTTATACAACCAAGCTCTGCGTCATAACATATGCACCAGATGGTATCCGGTAGGGCTGCTCGATTATGGCAAAAATGATAATCACGATTATTTTCACTGAAATTGAGATCACGATTATTTGACAATATTTATTTAACCCTTTAAGACCTACTATAGAACCAAGTCCACCAGAGCT
The DNA here is from genome assembly GCF_000239375.1 of Pundamilia nyererei. NCBI lineage: Eukaryota > Metazoa > Chordata > Actinopteri > Cichliformes > Cichlidae > Pundamilia > Pundamilia nyererei. The sequence continues at coordinate 336,021 of NW_005187463.1, forward strand.
TATATTATTTTTTTTACATGCTGTAGTGCCATTTGTGGGAGCATTTCAAGTTGCTATACATC
>NW_005187463.1:337525-374874 GCF_000239375.1 Pundamilia nyererei
CAACTGAGATAATCCATCCACAATACGAGGTTAGTCATTCATATACTGCTGCATGGGCTGGGCTGTAGTTATATCCTAAGGTTTTAAAAACTGAGCTTAATATGGCTTTTGTGTCGTTAACATGTTTAAACGCAGACTACTTTAGGCCCGGAAGTAGGATTCGTCACGTCATCACTTAACGACCGGATAGTATCTGGTGAAATTATTCTGTAAATATAGCTAGCTGCCAGATAACTAATTGATAGCTTGTTAATTTAGCTAATTTCCCGATTAGCATCAGCTAATTTAGTTTAGCAGGTAAACTTTAATTTTACCTGTGCCTTGTGAGGACCACTTGGAATCCTTTTATTACATTTTTATTTTTTTTATGTTATTTATTTATTTATGTTAGACTTACCTTTTTGTAGGCTATGAAAGCAACTGGGCTCTTCACTGCCTCAGCAGTAAGTGGCACTTGGAAACTGCAGACTTCCATCAGCACACTACATGTTTGCATGTAATCATTTTTAGCCTGCAGTTGGCATCCGAAATAACATGTGGAAGCATCAAGTCAGTGATGAGGAACTTGATAATTGAATTTTCGTGTTGTTACCAGGGAAAACACACCATAAACGCTGTGTTGCATTCAGTTGTTGTGTTTATAATTTGTAACCATTAAATCTTACATATAATTCTGCTTGGAATTAAGTTAAACATCTTTTAATCTGAAACAGTGTCTATCAGTTTCCTGTTATTACTGTGTGGTATTTTGCAAAGTTCACTTTCTAACCATGATTTGCGATCGTCACAGCAGGCTAACCCAAAAGCAGGCAGGCTGCTCGCTGGATAGATCACATTAGAACTTCACTGCTATAGCTCTGCAAAGCCATGCTAAAACTGGAGTAATACAATCAATCAATCAGTCATCTCCTGACTTCACAGCACAGGAGAGCTCTGCTGGAATGCGGCTAAGCTGCAGATGTACCAGCCAAATTACTCCAGAGGGGAATTACCAGGCCATAAATCCAGACGTCAGGAGGATGGTTGTAGCCTATTTCACGGTTTAAAAAAAAAAAAAATCATGCAACTTGTTTTCACAACTCCATAAAAACGTCTGGCTGTGCAGAGCTCAAACTTATCTTGGCCAACAGATCTAAACATGTTTGCATCCAAACATGGCTTCAGATCACAGGGTCTATAAACATCCTCAGAATCTGCTGTCGTTCACCATGTCCTGACAGGCCCTTTAAAGTGAATGATCTGCAGCGTGACAAACAGTTAGAACAGCTAATAACCATCTCCTGCTCATTCATAATCTGCTATAAATCTGGGGTCCTGTAGATACAGGCTTAGTTATTACGTGTTGTAAAAGGCCCTTTCAGACTAAACATCTCCATCCTCAAGTGTTAAATATCCATCATCGTTACGTGTTTGTTAGTGAATCTAATTGGCTTTAGGAAAAACACATGATCCTTTCACCTATTTCAATTGTGCAGTTCTCATGTGAGTAGCAGGCAAACAACAGGCATACAGTCTAGTCAACACCACACAGTAACCACTGGCAACAGATTGTTGGCAGGTACCGGGCTTCATTATTGCTAATTAAGATGTATAAATATGCTGTCTGGCACTTTCCATCAAACTCAAAAAGTGCCAAGGTAGACAAGGTGAGGGCACGAGTACTGGTAGTGATGTTGCAGTGTGTACTCTGTGGGCACACTTCAGCTCAGCTGGCATACATCTGACTGATGCCTTCATGTGCCAGCAGCTAAACAAGCCCTGGTTTGAGGGGAGAGTGTTGCACATTTTAGGCTGAGCTAAGCAAAGTCTGCCAATGTCTTAGAGAGTCTGGCTTCACGGTGCCTCACACAGAGCACCTTGTTGAGACGCGTTGCCCGGTCTTCTTACAGATGATGGCAGTGGACGGTTTACAGGAGGAGGCATGGCCGGGAGCATGTGACATCACAGCACACCAGCGTGATAGTGAGTTCTAACCTGTTACTTTAATAAACCACAACTCAGTCTGCTTATTGATTTGAGGCTTGCTTAGACATTTTAGAGATTTAACACTGGTTTGCCTGTCATCGCTTTCAATTTAGTTTGACATAATTATTTCTAAATTTCTCTAAATTTCATTGCTATGTAAAGCAACACATTTTTAAGGTTTCTCAACAGTAGTATTTTGGAATAGTTTCAGGATCTAGGTTAGAGTGCTTTCCAGAATACCATGAATATTTGTTAGTTCATACACAGTGATTAATTGTGACAAAAACCAAAACAAAATCAGTATAAGATGGGACCTTCATGGCTTCTAATTAGTACCAGCTCTTGTAAATATAAGTACTTACAGCTTTGACCAAAAAGGTGACCCATGTGATTATAAAGAGACAACTAGCAAAGTGTTAGGTTATGTAGGTAGTCTCTACTGGCACCAAAAAACAAGATGGCGACAGTCAAAAGACTCAAATTGAGTCCATACGTGGCTATTTGCCACAATTCTTTGTGCTGTGACACAAATGTGACCTCAATCTTTTATACACAAAGATGACAAATAGTTTATAACTTTAAAAAAAAGGGAGCAACACCTTGCTAAATCTTGCTCACAAACCTTCTTCCTGCTTGACCTCATGGGAAAAGAAAGAAAGCGTTTGGTTTTGGTCACAAGTGAGCCATTTGCCAACCCCTCTGCTTTCTTGGAAAGGAAAGAATCAGGTTTGCGGTACATTTTTGTACCAGGAGACACCAGGGAAGAGCAGGCATCAGAACTAAAAATAATTTAATTTGCATTCCCTGTAGTTCCTGGACTGGTCACCTGATTTTTCTACTGGTTCTTTTGTCTTTTGACTTCTTTTTTAAGATGCGCAGTATATGACTAATAATGAACTTTTAAAGTCAGAACAAAAAGCATACCCTCTGGATTTAATTCTGTGTGGCTTCCCATTGTTGGTGCCAGTGTCTCCTGGGGTTCTCCTTTTACACATATTTGCAAATGTGTTTTTGCAGACATCCAGGGAGCTTCCACTTGTGCGTGCAATGTAACCTCTCTTCATCCTACACATACCACAGACGGCTCTGTGACATGTTCTCAAAGTTTGGCTGCTGAGATGAATATTTTACATTATCCAGTGGGTGATAAGGTTTTTTCTAAACGAGTTAGGTGTATTATCCATGATCTTTTATTTATTTTTAACCAGACTTGAGCACTCCAAACCAAGTCATGTAGTTCTGCCCTAATAATTCAGATTTTGGCTTGCATTTTACTGAAACCTCTCTATACAACATGTTTGACAAGGACAGTTCTATAAATGAGGGTCACTGAAGAAAGCCTGTTATTCCTCCATGGTGACTAATTAGGAAAAAAATAACAATTAACCAATTGACCAATTAATAACAATCCTCTAATCTACAAAAAGTGATCATCAGGAAAGATCTATTGATGTTTCTTTTTGCTGTGAAAAGAGAAGCTCCATGGGCGTTCTGCACCAAACGAGATTTAAAAGGTCTTAAATCTAATTAATCTGAGATAAATAATGGTTTATGTCGTTACAAAATTGCTCATAGAGAGGATTACAATACCATAACATGCAAAGTAATAAGTTTTAATGAAAGGCGTTGAAATGTCTGTCTCCAGCCTCATTCTCTCTGTTGGGTCTTCGCTCAGTAACTGCGAGCATTTACCTTGCACACTCATGTATACACACACAACCTCATTTTAGCATTTAGTTTCAGTTAATATGTGCCTATTTACATGTGAGTTTAGTGGCTGATAAGATGATATTAATCCTTAAATATAGAAGGGTGTTACTTCCGAGGCTCATAAAAAAAAGCTTCGGAAACTGATGAGCAAAAGTGCGTCCACTGATTCAAGTTCCTCACATTAGCTCCCTAGCACTGGATGTAAGCCTTAAAGATGGCATCATCAGTCACCAGATAAAGTATATCGCTAGCATATAGTACATGTTGGGGGGAATCTTTTAACGTGTCTTTAGAATAAACCAATGAGAGCATGGTTTACAACTCCGTGTGCTCAGTTTGGCAAGATGTTCCTCTTTCCTACCACATGACCCCTCCATAGTTACAGGTTACTGACACTTCTTTTTCTAATAACTGGCTTCACCTCTAAAATAGATAATCCTAAAACGCAGCTTTTCAGCTGACTTGTAACCAGTCAGATTTGCTGTAAAAGTCGAGTCTCACATAAACTTTATGCAACACAAAACCAACATGTCAGTGTTTCGTAATCCTCGCTGCATGCCTTCGAGCACACTAATCACGGTTTGTTTTTCAAATATAACTTCACTGCAGATAATTGTGAAGCACTTCTCCAAACAGCCCAGAGTGTGTGACCAACAGTGCAGCCTCAGCCATATGGACTATCATCATTAGGACTGTGCATGTTCTTTTTCCAGCCTCCAGTATTATGGAATGTCTCCACTGTTTTCAAAGTGTCACATAGCTGCATGAAGACCTATCAAACCTTGGCTGGTGAGAAGCCCGCTAGCCTCTATGGACTCCTTTGTAGGGGGGTAAAACGCTCGCAATTTGCAAGTGAGATGAGTTGTCAAGTTTTGGAGACATGCAGGTGGCTCAATTTGTCTCCCTGTTTTGATATTGCTGAAACTCAGAGGATTGGCAAAGCGCTGGTAAAAAACTACAAGTCTTGGGTTCAGGAGTTGCTGCAATTAATTATGTCGCCCAAGTTTTGACACCCATAACATTATGCTGTCACTCCCTCGGAGAGATGACGCCGATGTCTTTATCCCATGAATGTAATTGCCGGATGTCTTTTACTCTCCACAGCAACCCGAGGGAAAAAAATGGGCTGACATGTTTGATAAAACTTTGATCTGGCTCACATAAAACACTAGCTAATGCATTGTGGAAACATCAAAACCAAGGGCTTGACTTCTCTTAACTGTGTGATGCATTCACTTAACACTTGTTACGTCTGAGGAAAGACAAACAAGTGAGATATTAACGTAATACTCCGTGACATTTTTATATAAATAAATGTCGGTTTAGTCGTTTCCAGGCAGAACTACTACAAGAAAACCATGAATCAGAGTGGAGCCTTGGTACGGCTTGAGTCTAAAGGTGCACAGGAAATGAGATGTTGTCAGGTTTTAGTGTAGATTTAGAGTATCAAAGTCAGTTTATGAAAGCAAAAAAGATAAAAATGAAAAATTGTCCAATTGTTTGTTGGTGAAAATATTAATTTGACTGGAGGAATTAGGTTTTGCCCATATTTGGTAATTGTTGCATTAAGAAAATAATCATTATTATTAACTGTCACACTAGTTTGCAGGAAACCTTAAGTTTAATGCCAACTTTAAAGATCTACGTAAGAATGGAGGAAAGCTGCTGCCGTATAGTGTTTCAATTTCACTGCCTTTGAATAACAAAGTATTTGACGTTTAAGTTAGACTTGAATAACTCTGTGCAACAGCTTTCTGTAGGCCTTAGCAACCCCATGATGATGTTGCTCAGATTGCAAAGAAGTTTAAATGAAATTATCGTGGTCGTTTCAGTTACACTGTGTTTAGATTTTGACTGTTGTTGAATTTTGAAGCTGTTTCCATTATTTCTGTAGCTGAGAACAATGATAAGGTTTCTCCAGGACCAGGATTCCCTTGATGACAAGTTCTTCTTCAGAGCATTTGTTAACACTCCTAAATACAGCAGCATTCCCAAAGTCACGCGAGCCATAGAGCAGGTAAGAAAAAATCCTCTATTCAGGGCACATGGAAAACAATTATACTGTAATATACATCGCGTCGTCAGTCCATCAATGTTTTGCTTTAAGACTATTTTAACAGCATCCCGCATTTGAAGCGATTGTATTCAGCATGATTATCATGGCATGGCGGTGTTTTGAGAAGACAGCAGTAGTAGAGAAGTTAGGCTAGGTGGTGGTTCGTCTGGGGGTATGAAGTTGGAACATGCAGTTCCCTCTCTTCGAGCGGTGAACCAGAACCAAGTGGAGTGAGGCTGGCAGGCCACAAGAGCACCATTGTTCTTCACATTAATCAAACTGAGGAAGGGCAGGTAGCATTTCCCCAGCCCACCCTACATGTACACCCTGCCAACCTCCATGAATGGACTGCTTTTTTAGCTGGCAGCGATTGGCCATCGGAGCTCCGAGAGGATGTGTGTCTGTTTAATTAGTGTGATGAGCTCAGCGGAGTTTATGTGCAGTGTCGGACACCAGGTATTAACCCCTCGAGTTTGACCCTGTGAGGGGGGCGGCCGACCTCACTCTTGACATCTTTCTTTCCACTGTTCTCGCTTTCCTTCTCTTCATTAGAAAAAGGCAGATTAGACAGGGGAAAGGCAAAGTAGAAGAGGGGGAGACTGGCCCCAACCTCAGCCTCCATTTTTTTTTGGTGTTCTTTTTTAGCAGCCCCTATTTGTGGACTCGCACTCAGATGAGGAAATAAATTACCGCTATGATATTTCTAGTGTCATTAGGGTACTGAGGTGTGCTTATCGCTTTTGTGGTATATATGGTGTATATTACGCTTGATGATTTATGTCAAGAATTGAGGTGCAATAGAAACTGTCACAAGTGTGATTTAAACAATCTCAGATTTATGAAAGCAAACCTCTAAGACAAAGATGTTATCTAGATAGTGAAAGACATATTTAAAACCATAATTAGAGCTGTGGTCTTCTTCTCTCTGTACCATAAACAGCTATATAAAAAGACACGTAGATCATTCACTGGCGGCTGCCTCACATACTTGCTGGATGAGAGAGTGCAATGTGTTAACATCACCCAGGGGCACTGTTTTCTAATTCATTTAACCACACCAGTGTTTTCCTAAAAGCTTCAGCTGGCAATTAAAAACCATGAAAAGATACGAAAACATTCTTACCATGCCAGATGCGCTCCACAAAGGTAAAACAACCACTTCAGGCACAATCAAAGCTTAGGATATCACCCTTTATCGGATTATGCACTTTATTAGTTCAGTGGAACAAACACGAGCACTTGAGGGGCATCTACTTTAGGATTTTAATGCCTCCTTTACTCGCAGATGGTTAGTTTGTACAAGAGCAATTAATTAGTCAAACTGTTTTCTGTCTTTCTTATTTTCTGACTAATTGTTCAGAGAAAGTGACGCGGTCGGCGCAGGAGCACACGCCTAAAAGTTAAAGGGCACTTAGAGGTCACTTCCACGGATGAGTTATGGTAATGATTTAGGAAACAAGTTTGAATTAATTCCATAAATGGCTAATTTGTTAAACCATCTGGCAATCATTTTAAAGCTTTTAGCTCAGTCCAGCTTGGGATTTTTATAGGATTACGGCATAAGGACATCCTATAAGCATATTATGCAAGCAACTGCAGTGCATGGCAGAGTGAGAGGTAAGGGAAGAGGTCATTTTTTTATGTGACTTTGTAGTCAAATTAACTTTAAGTAAATATATCCTTCTTCCTACTGATAAACCAGAACATGCTAAAACTGAATCCCATTTTTTTTGTGTGTGTTGTTGTTGTCAAAGGGTATGTAAGACTCTGGGTTGTATTTATTAATATCACCCTTGGTACTAAGGGAGTGCGGAACAAAGAGCTGGAGTCACAGCATGTCAGCTCTCTAAAAGGCGCTGTTTGCTGCACCCCCTCTGAAAACACTTTATTAATTGGATTTAGATATTTGCAAAATGATCTATTTAATGGGATTACCACTCGTATAATGATCTTATTTATGAGGGAAGCAATCCAAGCTTTGAGGCAGGCTGATAATGCATTTCCAGCTCTTTGGCAGTTAATGTTGTGTTACAAGGGGAGATAAAGTTGAAGTCCCATTGTAAATGAATAGGTAAGTTAGCCCGGTGAAATGGAGCTGGTGTGGTGGCAGGTCAGACGGGCTTGAGTAGCTGCACTCGCATTCCAGAGCCCTGTCTGGACTGTAGGCTCAGTCCTGCTGAACTCCTTACAAGTTCAAGGCAGACGTAAAGAGCGAAGGAGGAGGGGATGGAGACAGATAGAGCCCCCCCCCTCTTCTTACCTCAGCAGCATAATGGCCCTTTCTTACATCTTTATCCACTTCAATATCTCGCTGAAGCTTTTACAGACCCCGTTTCCACTTAAATGCCTGAAGGTAATGTCCTACCTTTCCCTCTGCTGTCCTCTCCATGCCAGGAAAATTGATTTAATCTAGTCAACGACAGTACCGGTATGAGACACTCTGCGTGCATATATATATATATTTTTTAGACAAAATATCACAAAGCGAATATTTGCAGTTGTTTATTGTGGCTCTTTAAATGGATGTTTCGTGTTTGCCAAGACATTTAAGCTGTTGGATGATTTCCCTCATGGAGGTTTTAGCTCCGTTTGTATCTTTTCATGTAGTGTTGAGCCACTAATGCAGGAGAAAAAATAAGTGTGTATGTAAATGCTCGTCTTTTCTGCAGAGCTCACAGACTTTAAAACATTACCATTTCAATATAACACTTGATTTATATGTGCTTAAAAAAATAGGTTATAATCTTTTACTTTAAAAGGATGTATTCTCAAATGAGATTATGTTAATAGACTGTAATTTGCATAAAACGGGTGGAAATATTAAACCAGATTAAAAATTCAGAATATTTAAGAGTTTTATCCATGCTGTTAGTCAACAAATATATTCATTTTCCTGGAGAATATTAGAGCCTAAATGTGACATTCTAAAAAAATATAAATAAAAACACACACACACGCAGAAAGTAATAATTCCTTCAGTGAGTTTGCTTGATGTACCCATGAGGACTTAGAGGAACAGCTCCTGTGAGGTAAACTATTACTTTATGTGTCCCGTTCGTGCTGTTCAGCCTAGTGTGATTTTAGGGTCTTTTGAGCATTAGTCTCAGATGAAGGCTGAGGCACAATGTGAGGCTTGCGACAAAGAGTGCCCTCACAGGCCTCCATTCAAGACATTAATCTGCAGACAAGTGTCTTTTTTGTGTCTCGGAGTCTTATTTTCATCGCCATCAATTTAGTACACAGATTGAAAGTGAATCAGGCTGCGCTCTCAAGTTCCACACGCTCAGTCCCTCCACCTCCCTTCCTCAAAAGGTCAGCCAGACTTTTTCTTTACATTTAAGAACGATGCTTTAAATGTAAACATAAATTTTAAAAAAAAAAGCCAAACACAATATATACTTTAGTAACTATGTGAATAATCCAGTGTGTTGTAGAAAAATGATATTCATTTGCAATTACATAACAAAACCAATATTAAATATTAAACATGAAATAAAAATAATAATAATAATAAAAGAAAGAAGGAAAATAATAATAGTAATAATAATGAAATGATAACTGTACTATATATGAATATATAAATACACATACATCCTGTAATGTTGTAAGATGTATGTGCATCGTGCAGTATATGTCTTAAAAATATGTACATAATAAAATGCATATATACTAACACACCACCCAATACATAATCATCGGTACTGCACTTTCAAATCTACATGTAAGACACAGAAAGGAGAGTAAACAGTCTCTTAGCTCAAATAAAAATGATCCTGAAAAACATTCAGCATTCCTCTCACCCCATTTTAATGATGTATTGATAATGAACAGCCATTTTTGGAATTATTCGAGTGCCTTTTTAAATATTAAATAATTATTTTTTCTTTTTAACCCTATGTCTAAATTTTATTTTGCTATGTTTATTATATTTTATTGCTGCTATTGTTCTTGTGTTATTGTAAGGTGACCTTGAAGGTCTTAAAGGCGCCTATAAATAAAATGTATTATTATTATTATTATTATTATTATTATTATTAGCTCAGTATCGTATTGCCCTAGGAGCATTATTTTAACAGTGATCCGCAGCAGTTTTAGGTGTTAGCACACTTTCAGCCTCATGCACTGCATAAAAACTTTGATTGAATCCTAAAAAAAGAACCACGCACCTTTAAATCTCAATTATAAATTGTACATTTGGACTGTTATCTTTTTTAGCTTAAAGTGTATATTTACTCCCCTTACCTTAGTCTTAAAGTGTATATTTATTTCTTACTCTTCCCATATTTCTTGTTGGGGTTTTTTGCACTGAATGGAACTGGAGCCTCGTTGTCTCGTCTCTCTATATACTGTACTGTATATAGCAGAGATGACAATAAAGTTTACTTTGACATATCCCATGAGTTAGATGTAATAAATTATAACAGCGCTATGTTACATTTTTACTCGTTTGTTTTGCTTCATCTTGTACACTTGTACTGAAAAAAAAGAAAAAGAACCACAAACAGCTGATAACCTTAAGTGACTTGTGTGAGCCCACCCCTGCAGTGAATCAAATGTGAAACAGCACTGCAGCCCTTATTTGTCATGTACTGCACACTGCCCCTTGTGGTGTACTACAAACTGAGATGGAGATTGTGACTTGGCAGCAAGATCCTCTCTTTGCCCTGAGGCTTACACATTTGTACACTCATTTATTTATTGGTTTATTTGAATAGCTTTGCTATTGTGAACTTTGGATACGTTTTTATTTTCATTTTGTCTTGCTACAATACAGTCCAGAGTGATATTTCTTCCATCTGGCAATGGCCATTTCTGTGACAGCTTTCCCTGCTTTATGGGTTAGAGTTAAAATTATCTTTACAATATGTTATGCAAAAGAATCCCTCTCATAATAGCCGGGTCAGTAAGACCCCGTATTAAATTAGTGTAAAAACCTGACATCCCTTTTCCACCTCATTGTAAATTTGTGAGGCTTTAATCGACTGCAGATGTGTGTGCGTCGCCTCTTCTTTATCAGGGAGTTATTACTTTCTAAATAATAGCTCAATGGGCTGCCCTAAATGCATTTATGAAAGCTGCCTTTCTGACCTGTGCTCAGTTTCTTTAATTGAAGCAAACAGATTTGCTGCATTTTGTGCGTTTTGATGTTCCAAGATTTATGACGTGTCAGCGGCTGAGGTCACTGCCCTATTAGAGATTTATGAAATGCCCACCAGGCACTATTATTCGAGCTCAATAAATCATGCCAGCCATTTTTATTTTATTTTACTAGAATGTGCTATAAGCCCGATCAAATGCATCTATGCGATATGGAGTGTTTTTTATTTAAGATGATTCCAGGGCATCTGCTTGGAAGGCAGCACCGCATTTGTCAGAGCAGAGATGATGTTCATTTTGGGCTTGACTCGTTTAATCACAAAGCATTTATGTTGCCGTATCTTTTGTAGTCACTATGGTGGTAGCCATATGAGAAGTCCCTAATGATACAGCTGCTGTAATCCCCGTAGGCCCCAAAGCCTTTTTATTTCAAATGTGGCAACATAAGAACTCGTCCATTGTAAAGTGGAGCATTGTCCAAACATCCTGCTGGCAGTTTTCCTAAACACTGCTGAATAGAAACATCCAAAATGTAAGAGAAGTGTTGCACTTCCTCACATGAAACCCAAAGTAGCACAAATTAAGTGGAGATCCTTGTGAGGCGTATGTCTTAGATAGGTTCAGGTTGTAGTCTTAAGGTGACGGGGGTTGAAGATGAGTGGTGCAAAGGATGTGGATCAGTTGTTTTTTTATGACTTGCACAGGCTTATAATGTTGGTTCCTTTGATTGGGAGCGGTGGGCGTAAGTGTTGTGTTCTGGTGGGCAGAGACAGTTAATGTCCCAGATCTACAGTATGAATAAAGTCATATTGTGAAGTGTGTGGGCTGATATGCTTGGCAGTCAACCCTGACAAGTAGATTAGCTCTTACTGGGCCACCTCTGAATGGCATGCACACGACTCAAGCGTTTCCAGTCATGGCGCTACATATCAAACATCTAACGCCCAGCAACACAGATGAAAGCACATCAAAACACGGGGAAAAAAACCTAAAAAAACAAAAAAACCTGCTCTATGTTTTGTGGCTTCTCCACAGCTGCAATGGTTAACAGGAGTCAAAAATTGGCATGTCTAAAAAGTGGGATAATGATTATAAATGTGACAGGCTGAAAACTAATTACAATTGTCTCACTGTGTTTTCCAATAATGCCTCTAACATTTCTATAAAACTCATTTAAATCTTCCACAAGTCCAAAATTCAGTCTTGCTCTAAAGCCATTTGGCACATTTTTCTTCAGTTTACATTTAGAGAGGATTAGCTGAAGAGCTGAAAATAATCATGCCAGATGTCTGCTGCAGACTACCTCCCCGGTGGGCATTTGATTTTATTGAGTTTTTATCGAATCTTAAGTGAATACACTCTGGGATCCTCGTAATGCACGGCCTCATGTTGTGAAGTCATGTACGCAAACTGAATATCATGTCACATTTTTACAATAACAGTAAAAAAACAAAAAACAAAACTCAAACACGCCCTTTGCTCATGTGAATGCATGAGGAGGAGTTCAAACAGTCAGCAACGATCTGTTTATAGCCAAGTTAAACAGACAGCACATAGCTTAACTGGGCAGACTGGTGGAACAAACAGCATTATAAATAAGCCAAATTCAATGACAGGTTTAAACACTAAACCACATCTGTACACTTTATAAAAAGGCATGGTAAATGTCACTGTCTTTGAAATGTGTCTGAAAAATCAGCTGCCGCTCACACCGATTCATTAAAGCTGCGGAGATGATGAACAAATGGAATTAAGGGTTATGAGAATTTTTTTTGGGAGGGGGGGATTTGTGTCTTTCTGGTGTTACAATGGACATATTCAAATTCTGAAAAATATATTATACGTATTCAAATATTGAAAATAAAAAATCGAGCAGTAAAGGCAGGCGTCATATGCCCTGGCCTGTCCTAGATATTTCGCGGTCCTCTGAGACTGCGCCAGTGTTTGTCGGATTTGTTTTTTAACTTTAATGAGCTCCTCTGGAATGCAGTGTCTCCCACATGTCTTGCGGAGGGCGGGGCCTTCTTATTGCTGCCACATGTTAGGCTCCTAGTGACTCTTCCAGGCTTGTGTGGTCAGCCAGTTCAAAGAGCCCAGGCTCATTTGTTATACAACTTTATGTAACAACAAGCCGATGCTTCAGCGTGTCTGAAGAGGCAACAAAGGAATGCCGCCCTTCTCTCTTTCTTTGTCCTAACTGGTTCTGCCCGGAGAGACTTTCATATCATCTGTTTTTCTAATTAGCATGTTTGGTGGACAGTATGGGCTATTGTGCCACAACGTGCCGCAGAAATCCTTTATTTGAGCCCGCTTGAGCGTTTGAACTCTGACAGTAATGTTTGTTGGATGGCTGTGGTGAACGGTAGTAGTTGATCACTGTCACTGGCAGAGCGGTGCACCGTGCCGCATATGGCAACAATCTGACATGGTAGTCCAGTTGAGGTTATGTGTGACTAGGTGTGGGCCCGCGGATCAAACCGACTCTATCAATTCTTCTGTTAGCCATTTCTATGCAGGAGTCGGCTGCAGATTCACCGCTGGTGGCTGACAGGATATCTCAGCAGGAGAACAAACTCTGGCCTCAGAGAATTCCCTGCTTGCAGTTTAAAGTAATATTTCCACTTATGAAAGACGGTGGAAAGATAAGCTACATGTCAATTGAGCTTCCTGGTCTAATTCTGCGGCACTAACAACAGCTCCGAACTGGCTATCTGCTGCTTAGACGGTAATCAAACCCATGTTCATTTGTTAAAGTGAGGAAAATTGCAGAGGGTTTCGACCACCCTTTGTGCAAATAACCTGTTTTTCGTTTTTCACACATCAATTCCCCAGGGATGTTTTCAGCTTCACTAGACTGGCGTGTCTTCAGGGACCAGGTCCACTGCATGTGCTGGCTAGTAGGCCATTTGCAATAATCTCCTTTTTACCGTTTAGAGGCTAATTATGTAACATTACACCTGCCTTCCTGAGCCTTGGCTCTGGCATAGTACAGAATGAGTTGCTGTTTTTTTTCTCCCCACTACTCATAGGGGTGGTTAGAGTTTCTTAATGAGATTAGCCCAAAGCTGAAATCTGCTTTGTGTCCCCTTGCTATATGGCAAGATAGTGGATCAGAAGAATCAAAGCTAAGAGGGGGGAATCATTGGAAGATGCAGGCAGTCGACCTCGTTTCTGTCTCCCCACCTACCCCCCTGCGTGTGACTTGGACGGGATTCGCCGCTATCACACATGACATTGTGTGCAAGCTTTGCATAGGAAATATCTTTGTCTCAGTGTGATGTTTGCTTGCTTCGGTGTTTTCGTGCTTTTCCTTTATCTTGCTGTCCAGTTTCTGTTTGCTATTGGATCAAACTTCTCAATAGTAATTTTCAGAATTTAGGACAGATGGGTTGAATATTGAACAAAATTTCAATAAATAAATAAATAAATCCCCAAAAAGGAGCTTTTCCACCAGTCTGGGATATAAACTTGTCTACTTGTGGTTGCTCTCCTACTGTATTTTTGTCTTTTATTAACTCAAAATATCTTCTATTTTACAACAAACTTCTAAGGCCAAGCCTAAACTCGTATTTGTCAGGGACACCATAATGTGCAAGACAGAGTTTTATAAAGTCAGAGCAACACCACCCACTACAGCCCATCCACAATGCGAGCCTTTCTTCCTCTAATTTATTGGGACCCTAATGTCCTTGTGACTTTTAACTCAGACAAAAGATGAAAAACCAACAGTGGAGCCCGGACAGAATAACACACGCACGCACACACGTGCACATACTGTACACACGCACACGGGCGCGCACTCGTGTACACACAGCAATGCATGCGAACATGCAAACAACTTCAGCTCAGAATTCCCAGAGTGAAAGCAAATTCTCACTGAACGGTGCGAGAGATAACATGTAAATATTTTGCCCACTTGCTTAAAATATGATGTTGATTAAGAGAGTAAAGGTTAAGGTTAGCGAAGGGGCAAGGATTAGTAGTATGGACTGCATCTAGGGTTACCATAACAGCCTTGCTGCTGGGACTAGTAATAACAACAGAAGTAATAATAATCACAGACTAATTGATTGAACCCCGCGGCTTCCTTGCAAGAGTCATTTTTGCAAAGCTTAATGCCTCCACTATGGCAGCTAAAGTAATGCATCAGTTGCTTGAACTGCTTTCAAGTTGGTCTTATTACTACAATTTTTTTCAGCTATAAAATAAAATATACTGGAATAAAGTATTTGTCAAATGCTGGAGTTGAATTTTCACTTTGTCCTAACTACCATTGTATTTACCTTATCTATAATTTGGTACCAAGGACTCTGGTTTCTCTGCATGAGATCCTATCATTGCATTGTAGTTTGTTGAATTCACAAAGAAGCCTAGAAGCCCTGAAGGTATATACTGCTACAGAGAGCTATTTGCTCTGCGTCAGCGGAGTATCCTGTCATGGAGAGAAAATCCCGTTTGAAGTATGGCCCCCGTCTTTCACAGTGACGATAATGCTCCTGGCTTTATCATGTCCTCCGTGCAAAGCCCATGTCTTCTCTTTTGTCCGGCTCCCGCTCCCCCACTCCTGCACACCCCCTGGCTTTCCTCTTTTGTGTCACTCTCTGTTACATTGCTACCCATTCACTGTGTGGAGAACCGGTCCAAACCTTATCCCCCCCACACACCCCCAGGCATGCTGGGAAGTGTAGTCTCTGGATTTTGGGGGGTGTTTTTCTAGACCATAAGTGGTCCAGTGCAGTTTATATTGCAAGTCAAAATTAAAAAACATGAATGATATGTCGAATTTGTTACTTTTTTAATAAGAAACGCTCCACAAAAAAAAGGACTATCGTTTTCTGTAAATATTGAATAAATGTGTCTTTTCATTTTATTTATAAGGTTTTAGGGTTGAATAAATTCTAAGGTAAATACTTAGCATTTTAAATTAGATACATTATTAGTATTCATTCTGCTCTAGCTCTTCCTAAATCCACAGCTTAAATGCAAATGCACTGCAGTCTTTTCCATCCATGGCTTTGTTGGCCTCTCAGAAACCTTAAGCCGGTATCTTAAATAGGGGCCTCTCATGGCATATGCATGTGCAGTATCTTATCTGGTGAATATCACAATCATTCTCTAGGACATCAAATATTTAAACAGTCCATGCAAACAAGAGACAGGAGGGAGGGCATGGAAACAAGCCTTTTGTGTGCCCCATGCAAAAAAACAAAAAAACACACGAAAAAAACACTAAATGCACAACCAACCCTCAATATTTTCATATTCAATGACTTTTGTATGATCCATATGATCCCGACATAAAGAGGGTCTGTGAACCCTCTCTCTTAAACTGTAGCAGGCATATATTACCAGGCTTAGAGCTTGGCAAGCTCCATATCCCAAAATAGATTTCAACAATACTCTATGAGGATGCATTAAATAAATCTCTGCTCAGCTAATCCGTGGAACAGTTCACATTTTTTGAGAGAGACACTCCGGTAGGACAAAAGCACCGCTCTGCTCGCCGCGCCTTCATCTGGGGACAGACACACATAAAGAGAGATATTTAGAGAGAGAGGGGAGGGATTTTTTTCTGGGGAGGGGGGGTAGAAATCCTCCACTAATGTGACAGAGAATTTTCAAAAAAAAAAAAAAAAATCATCATTGTGTGCTCTTGCACTGCAAAGCAGATTCTGTATCACTCCACAATTTTCTCTTTTTTTTCTTGAGCAAGTGCAATAACTTAATCTTAAAGGCAAAACGTGGACATGAGGGCCATTTCGAAACATGTTGTAGATAAATGTTAATCACATTAGCATTTCCCAGACTTCCGTAAATCTCCATAAATAGCATGCTGAGGTTGATCCCTCTTTTTTGCCCATTGAGGCAAAATTACAGTTGATGAATTGCTTTTGCCATGCATGTAGGCTAATGAAAGCTTTGCTCCTGGGCCCTCCTTAACAAAGGCTCGTAATTTTTCCACTTTCCACTAAAATAAGAACCTGTTCCACTTTTAATTAATAGTTTTACCCTCTCCTATTCAGGACTGTATGCATAGTTTCAAATTAATTTTTAGGTGAGGTTTGGTTATTAATACTGTAGAAACAAGCCCCTTTGTGCTAGAGTAACAGGGAGGTAATGTTAGCCTGCAGGTTTGTAAAGAAATTCCTCTCATGTCACCGAACTGCTTAACTCAACTTACGACACTGCTCTGAGACTAAGGCGTTTCATGACAGGTGGCTATTTCACTTGAAGTCAGCACATTTGGTCAGTGAGGCGCAGGGGAACAAAACATATAAGCACCAGAGATTCATTCACATTCAAACCAGCGCAAGAACAGGTATTAATCAGAGTGGATCGGAGTCTGCATCAGGTGAATGGATTCATAACCTCCCTTAATTGCTATCCAGAATTATAAACGGCTTTCCTTGTGTTTATATGTTACTTAAACATGAGCTCGCTCTATTAATGGAAGTACATATTAGGTTAATAACAAGCAATTAGCATGCATTAAGGTGCATGCCACACATACTTGGGTACTCAGACAGCTTGATATTTCAGAGACAAATGGTTTCATCTCGCCATATGCGGTTATTACTATCCCCAGACACATCTAAGTGTGGAGGCTTTGACATCAAACCCACTCCGTATCCTCTCACAGCTGCAATTTATTACTGTCATAATCACTTGTCTCCTGCTGAAAGGCAAAATATTTCTTTGTATAATGAACATATCTGGAAATATTGTGACATTCTGTCGCCCCTCCACTTTTAACTGCTTGTCTAAGTTGCCAAATGGCAATCCTGTCATTGTGTGTAAATCATTTCTTGTCATAATATTTAGAATGGCTCCCTTTGCGTGAGAGAATATCTGCAGCTTTTATGTGTTTCTTGATAATGACAGCAAATAGCACTTATATTCTTCAGCCGCTGATAAGGAAGGGGGAAAAAAATAAAGCAATAGAGAAGATTTTCTGGTGCAAATCCATTCCCGCTTTGTACCTGTGACTTAAGCTCAAAGGTGGGCGATCCATATGGCAATTTCGTATTTGTATTTCCAGGCTGTCAAAAGGAATCTGCCCTGACACGGTGCAGATGCAGCAAACCAAAGCGGTAGCTGCACTTAAGCACTGTGGGTGATTTCATACCAATTAGTGCAAATCGCAGAGTACTTAAGATTATTGCCTAGTGAGTTTAGCAACAGTTTGGCACCTCCTCCGAAACTGACCCCTCTTAAGTTTATTTTTCCCCAAAGGTTTCAGACTTCTCTGCAGAACGTAAAACTAATTTATCCAGCAGGCTGGGACTTTTCATTTCACCAGTTCTACTTTTTTTTTTTTTGAAATATGGCCTCTGGTTACAAATCTGGCTTCCATCTAAGGTCAGCGAAGTCTCCCTCATTTGTAGTAAGGCAAGGGGACAAACTACCAGCGCCTTTTTGCTGCCCCGCTCATCTTGGGGCTTTAGCAGAACTGCTCTGGCATGAAGTAGAGGCTGCCGTCTCCATGGTGACAAGTCACTCCAGCTCCACCAGCTTCAACCAGCACGATCAGCCTGTGAATTGACTGACTTTAAAAAAAAAAGAGTGAAAATATACCGTTTCATTCCTCTCCCCCTATTATGTCGTCTGGTGAAAAACAACCCTAATATGGCGCATTGGCTGCTAACACGAATAATAGCTGGAGAATATGCGCTGAATAGCTGCTCTGCTGGTGAAAAGCTAATGGAGGGAGTCTTGGCAGCGTGTCTCTCGCTGAGGAAAGAGAGGGAGAGCGTCAGTCCCAGAGGTATGGATGGTGCTGCTGTGATAGTTGTGAACTCTTCCAGTGTTTATGCGTGAGCCAACAGCCTCCAGACAGAGACAGAGACATTCTCCACACCGTCTTCCAGACAAGAACTGGTCCCCTCAATTAAATGAGTTAATTTGAAACCATAAGCTTGTCCTTAATTAAGAAGAGCTTAGACATCTCCTGAAATGAAATATCTGAAATGAGCTATATTGACGACATACTATTCCCTTTTGTTCCGATGCCGGGTTCCCCATCCTCTTCCATTTAGTGGAAACTGTCCATATGATATGCAGAGCTCAGTTCGTGCAAGACACAGATAAATGCTTAAGAGAGACATAACCTCAGCAAAATCGTTTTTTTGAGAGGAGTTTCAGTTTCAAAGTAGATCCATTGTGGACTCCCACCACGTCTTCCCTCGCACCGAATTCCCCGTCTGCCTGACTCGGTGCATCCCCGGTGCCAGAGAGAGGAGGATGAGAGAGGAGGAGAGGGAGAAAAGGAGAGAGATTGTGGCATTAAGTAAATAATTTGTATGATAATTCATTACAGCGCAGTCTTTTTCAACTTTAATTGGTCTAAATGAAGAGACATTTCACACCATTTAGATAAAAAAGAAAAAGGAGGCCAGCATAATGAAAAGGGGCCTGCCTATCGGACTTCAGAGGTTTGCTCTAAATGAAAATGTAATTGCAGGCGGAATGGTACAAGAGGAGAGACCCGCGCTGCAGATCCGGGGGTATCTTCAGACAGCCGAGCAAAAGCTAATGACTGAGCAATTTGGAACATTTACTCACCCCAAAGACTCTCATTAAGTCAATCACAGGCTTAGCCGAGACCCACTCGCAGCGTCGGAGCCGGCCCCGCATTTATTCCAACATCAATCAGGAGGGGCCGGCTTCTTCTACTTTCAGAAGCCATGAAAAACGCCCAAGTAATTTATTCGGGATCTTTGAGAGGATAATGGCCAATTATTTGTTTATAACACTGGTTAAATTTTCATTAGGCAGATTAATGGAATATCATGTACTGTCAACACTGGACTGAGGGGTGGTGTGTCAGAGATAAACGGCCAAACAGATGATGTCGCTCTGTTAGTAAATTGGTTTTTCTGCAGCCCTTTTCCTCCATATGAAAATTTAAAGGTGGACAAGGCACAGGGGGTTGAAGCTGTCTCCAACAGGAGTGGAGGCTTAGAGAAGTAGGAGGGGTGGGGGCGCCAGGGGACACTGTGATGAACTTCATCCAGCTGCAGGTTTTCTGTTTTCACTGTTTGGTGGCGATGTAAAATTCCAGCTCTATATTTAGACTGTTTAAATGTTTAAATATTCTGCAAAGTTTTTACTGTGCGCGTTCATTCACATTCACTTCACCCCATCCCTTAAATTACCTATTCTATCAATCATGCGCAATCCATAACCAATCCCCAGGAAGCATATTTCATACAGGCACTATTTGAAATGATAATTCTGGTGAGTTTTTAGAAGCTAACTTTTTTTCTTTTTTTAATGAAGAGAAAAAGCTACTTTCACCAGTGACTGTGGGTGATAGCTTAATCTGACATTATGCAGGCGACACAAGATACCTGTAAGTGACAGTTAAGAGTGAAATGACAACTACAAGGCGGGCGGGCTGGTGATTTGCTGACCCCATATGATGCTTAGAGATGATATAAAGCAGTTTGAACCTTAAGTTGTGCTTTCACAGACCTCTACCTGAAAGTGGTCTGGGGAATTGTCACTTTGAGCGTTGCATATTTGGGCTTCAAGTAACTTCCCCCCCCCAAACGCAAGGTTTTGAGAATTGAGATAAAATGTGGCATATCAAATCTTAATATGCACGCTTCACCCACTAGTGTGCAAATGATGCATCGTGGGTTCACATTCCCAGATTTATGAAACCAGAATTTTAATGACTTTTTTACATATAGTTTGAAAAAAAAATTTCACTTTATTTTTTTGTGGAAACCTTATGGTGACTCTCAGAAAAATACGCTGCACTGTTAAGCTTTAACCGCTTGGAGCTCATTTCAAGCTTGAATCTCTTATATCCGTTATACCCACATTACATTATAATTACCTACATTTCAAAGAATTTATCTATCATTTTCCTCCATAAACCTTTACGTCCTCGATGGGACTTCATTTGGACTCCTGGATCGCAATCAGCCAACCTTAGGGCACCCAAAGTGCCTACTAGCTCCCCTATCTAAACAATCATCTGCTGAAGGAGGTTATCGTTGGGCTGGGCTATCTGTCACCCGGCCACCAGCAGCCAGCGGGACACAAGGGCCATTTAATTAGGCCTACTGCTCCTCTCTGGTGTGAAAGACTCTCAGGCCCCTTTGATTCCCTGCTGCTCTCCCAGCAGGAAGTGGTTGGTGATAATTGACACAGGATTTCCTTGTTAACCAGCGGCAGACTCTGTGGATTAAAGTGACAGAGATCTCCAGAAGAAAGTGGGGAGCAGATAAGGGGGAGGGGAGGAGATGCAGGGAGGGAGTGTGGATGGTGGTGCGGATGGGGGGGTGGATTGGCGGGGGCAGGAGCTATTTACCGCTCTTGAGAAACCAGGGAGGAAATAGCAATATCAGACTGGTGCGCGGTCCTGCCGCGAGATGTAGCTCCCACTTATCTTAGCCATTTCAGCTTGACTGATCAAAGATTGGCTTTCCTTAAAATAACCTGGGCCCAAGGTTGAGTACATGCTTCCACCCCATGGGGTTTTTTTTGGGCAAATTATCAGTCTTTTCCAATCCCCCCCTATGGAGTTGCATGGCTGTTTGTGGAGAACTAGAGAGATAATCTCATTTCATTTGTACAATTATACACTATCATGGAATAAAAGCATATTTGCAAATGACGTAATTTCCCGCTTTGTACCAACTGGGTCACAAGCCTTGACAAAACCATTATCATGCAGACAGGAGAGTTACCCAGTCGGCTGTAGGGCAAAGATGGAGCTTTCAGAGGACGTAATCCACTTTATTTATTTCTAGATTTCCTTTCTGCTTATCTAACTACTACACAGCTTACCAACAGACATTTTACAAGTGCTCATTGGAAGGTTTTACCATCTCTCCTCAGGAGATAAAAGAGGAAGGAGCTACTGTACTCTTTACTTTCCCTGAGTCTTCATCAACTTCAGCTATTCCAACTACTCCACTGGGAGACAGCTTTTCATCAATTCACTTCTGCAGCCATTGTGCTCTGACTTAATAAATGAAGTACATGCGTGCGTGAAATATTTACTCATACACCTGACTAAACACTCCACTCCTTAAATGCCCAGCCTGCCCAAAATGACCCAAGCGTAGCATAAATAGTTGACTGGTCACTTTCAAGTGCTTACTGATAACTGCATGAGGTGATGGCAAGCTTCCAGCCGCACGGCTGGGTCAAAAGCAGGTCCATCATATAAATCAAAGAAGAAATTCCATTCTCTCTTTTTTTTCCCCAGCCAATGCATACATGCAGCTGTGGATATGTGAGGGTAAGAGAAAAAGGAAGTTGTTGCTTTATTATTGCAGTAATACCAAAGAGACTAATCCCTGCTGTGATTACAGGTCAGATGTTGATGATGTTTGGATTGTTTTTAGCATCATCGCCACACTAAATTGTGTACATATATAATGTAATTATTTAATCTGTTACTGGTTTTGTAATAGCCTCTAGAGCCAATGGGAAATGGACTGGCATTTATATATGTGCGGCCTTAACGGGTGCACACACAGGATCAGACAAGTTATTTGCCAATCAGAGACCATGAGATGCAAACAAAATGTGGTGATGAGAAGTGGGCGAGTACCGAGAGAAACTACTCTTAACTCAGAGGTGAGCAATTAAAGTGGCCACCAATGGGATCAAAGAAAACTGTTGACTGAGAAATGATGGTTTGGAAATATATGAGAGGGATACATCTGGACTGAGTATCCAGTATTTAAACCTATTTCAGCTTTGAACAACTGAAGCAACTGCCAAAAAAGGATGCATGTGAGAGAAACAGATTTAAATGCAGCCAAGCTTGTGACGTCCACTAGCAACCAGCTAACACTAATAATCAATAGGCAATCAGCAAATTCCTTTATGCATGGTAGGGGAAGGAGCCTGTGGAATTAAACACAACATGCATGGAATTTAAGATCTTTTTAATAATTTGAATTTGAACGCTCATCTGACCAATCAGAATGCAGTTTTACAAAGTGGGTTTTCACCCGTGTGGTTTTTAAAATTTTAAATTAATCCTTGGTGCAGTGTGTTCATGCAGATGTGATAGCACTGTAATAGCACTCGAGTGCAGACCAAAACAACCGCACGAGACCCTCTGGGGCAGGTGGTGACGATGCGGTTCCAAATGAACTCCGGAGCGGTTCGTTTATGGTGAGAATGTAATCCATCCTCAATCCTCAAGCCATAAAATGAACCAAGTGCTCATTTGTTTTGCACAAGTCCAGAACGCAGCACCTTCTTCCAGTATTTACTTTTGTTGCCCCTGCCTCAGGCACATCTGTCCAATAAGTGGATTCAATGTTCTCACAGGATTTTAGTGACACATTTTGGTTTGCTTGGAGTTTTCTCTGAAAAAAAGGGTGGTGGGGGGAAAGCTTTACAGACTCAGCAACTGATTTAGAGCAGAGTAGATAAAGCATGTGCAAAATCAACAACAACGCAGCATAATTGCTGAAGGAGATTATGTTTATATTACACATACTGTATATATTTTCAAACAATTTTATTGTAGTGCACTTTTCAGTGGTTAGCACTCTCACAGCAAAAAGGTCCCTAGTTCAAAACCCAGCTGGGACCCTTCTCTGTGGAATATGCATGCTCTCCCTGTGCCTGTGTGGGTTTCCTACAGGTACTCTGGCTTCCTCCCACAGTCAAGTCAAGTCGAATCAAATCAAGTCTTCAGTCTTCAATCACGTTTATTTGTACAGCACATGTTAAACAACCTCAGTGGACCAAAGCGCTGTACAGGTTATACAAAATATAAACTATACAAAACAGTCAGTAAATCAATAATAAATATCCACTAAAAAAATCAAATAGAACAAAATAAATAAGACTGCGTTTGTATTTTTGAAAAATCCCAACTGCCACAGTGTGAGAGGCCAGAGACGGGCATGTTAGGTTAATTCTAAACTGGCCATAGGGGCGAGGTAGACGAACTGCGTGTGTATAGAACAAAGCACTATCACTCTGTGATTAAAACACGACTTGTAGTCTAAAGCATTTTGAGTGATCAGCGAGACTTTATAAATGCGAGTGTATTGCTTTACTTCCTCGAGTAATACAAAACAAAATAACGCAAACAAAGAAGAACAGAGTATACAACTGTCGTGGATGTGTAACGACCAGAGTCGTGATTATATTGTGTTACGTGCGTGGACACGGATTGGAGACACAACGGCTGAGTGGTCATCAATACTTCCTTGACGACTGCTTGAAGGCCGATGTATACGCGCACAGTTGGTGGATTGTAATGTATAGTCTCCGAGGACGAGCCCACAAAGTCACAACAAATTAGAAGGCATGCGGATGTTCATACAATTATTTAACCCTGTTTATACAAAACATCTAAATGTCAATTTTCGACTACAAATCAAATATTTCCTGCTCCTTTAAATTTTTCTACAGCATGAGGAGGCCGAAGCACAGGTTGTACCACAGTTCCTGTGTCTTCACAATAAAAGCCTCCCCTTTGGTTTGCTCTTGCCGTTTGCCTCACCACAATAATTATAGATCAATACGTATTCCATACCTTTTGTGTAGCACCCTCTTTTTCAGGTAATCATTCGTTTTCTTGTTTTAATGTTAATTATTTCCAATGAACAAAAGGGTTATTGATATATCCTACCATTTCTTTAAAGCTGACAAAGCTATTTGTATGCCACACGTAAACATTAGTCCTCACAGGAAGCACAATGCTCAAGAATTCCAGCAGTTAGTAATTTACAAAACTAAGCTGTCTTAACATCGTGTCTCATCTAAAGAATAATGAGTAACTTCATAAAGAAATCTCCTCTGTAAAACATTATTTAGTGGGATATGTAGCACTAAACTTTTAAAACCTAATGGGGGAAAAAAGAAGGCTCCTAATCCAGAGTTGATTTTGGCATAAATATGTGCATTACTGATTGGCTAAGCACAAGTCAGGTGAAAAGTCCAAGTGTTTAGATGCAATATTACAAAAAACATGCTGCACAGAAACTTCGCATCACTGTCCACACCTTCTTATCTGTGCTCCCTCATAGGTACTGTATCTTAACCATGCTGTAAGACTTCAATATGTGAGCATTAACACGCTTCAAGGTCCTTGATTCCTCTTCAGGAATTACTGTGTGGCAACCTGGAGGAGAAGCAGGAGATTTGTTCCCTTCAGTCTAAAGTAAATAGGATAGGCAGAGGGAGGCAATCACATAAGCAACACTTGCTTTGCTATCAAGAAAACACAGCAGTCTAGATTAAGATTTTGTCATAATCAAAATCATTGCCGTTTAAATTAATCTGCAAGCAGATAAACTCTTTAACATTTCCCATCCTCTGATGGTTTCTTAGCGATAAGGGAAAGTTCACAGTGTTTTGAGCGTCTCGCCGCTTCTGAAAAGTGGTCCTCGGAAACAATAAAATCTGCAGTGGTTAGTAAATGAGCCATGAGGATTGAAGTGCCAGTGTGGCCTGGGCAAAGGCAGCATGACACCATTCACACAGCAGCTTTGCTGAAAGAAAAGGGAACAGACCCCTATAGCTAATCCAGATTCACTGAGTAGCACGCGGTCTCTTTAGTCATCTTAGTGTTTCTCTTTAATGTTTCTTGTTTACTTAAAGTGACAATCTTGATGGTTTCCTACATGCTTGTTTGATTTGTTTATTTGGACTGCAATCACCTGAGAAGCTGTGGTCAGCAGTCTGTGATGCCTTTCCTTCGATTAAAACCGTTGCCATTTATTTGTCTGTCTATATATTGTGGATTTTGCTCCTTTCGCCAAATGCTGAATTTATTTTATTTCAAACAAAACACTCACCATAGAGTGTGCCTGAATTACCTTGTGTGTACAATTAGAAATCTTTTTCGCAGTTAAAACCAGACGGCAAAGGTTTAGAACAACAGAAGGGGAAAAAACAGACCTCTGATGAACTTGATACACTTAGAGCCGCACTTAAGTTACGAAATTTTGAATGATCAGATGGAAAGAATAATAACTTATTTAGTCATCATTGAATAACAGAATATTTGCACGGCTAAAAGGACTCCTGTAAAAAAAGAAGTTTATAAATAAGTGAGTTTGTGTTCAGTAAACCCGTTCAAAGAAACCAAATCATTAGAGCCGCTGTTTATTTATGTCAGCTTTCTGTTACTTTTTTTAAAGCTTTAATTAAAAAAATGTTCTAATTTGCAAGTAACAGACTTTAAACAGTGGTCAAACATGCCAAAGTGGTTATTTTAGCCACAGCCATAACTGTATGATCTCCGACTTTGTTTGTGTTTTTTCTTGGCTACTTCATAGCCAGAAAGAAAAAGGGGGTCAACTTCTCATCTTTGCGCAGCCATGCAGCTAGACATTGTGTTCTAATCTATGAGCGTCAGTCTTAACCTCATTATTAGTATAAAAAATCGAGCTTCTTTCCAAAGCCTTTGTTGCAGTGGAATATGTTTTACAGAGATACAGGGGGGGGAAAGCCCCAATTTCCTGCAGGGGTCGAGTATTAATGTATGAACTGCTCCTCTGGGACGGCGTGGCTCGCAGCAGAGGTTGTCAACTTCTCCTCTGGCTCATTTTAGATGCATTTCCACTTAGCTTTAATTCCATGTAACTAACATAAAATCCATATTATGCAGATTGATATTGTTTGGTGTATATTTATATGTTTCTAATTGTTTGCTTGCGTATTTATGAATGTGTGTTTTTTCCCAGTGTTAGCTTTGAATATGGGTATAACTATTTTCAGACACTATTATCCAATTATAAAGAGTACAATAGCCTTTTAGGCAGCGCTTACGTTGGTTTCTGGGGGCAGATTTCAATTTTTGTGTTAGACCACAATGGGTGGAGCAAAGGAAACACAGTTTCTTTGTTACCAAAGAGTCTAAAAATAAGTTATTAAAGTTATATTTCTGGACTTTGATGTAAGTTGGCAACTTTAGCTTTTCGATAAGCTACTGTAGGTTTGTTGTAGCTAAACCGCTTGAACGGACCTCTGTAGACCCTGAAGCCATATCCGGTAATGATGGCAAGAAAAACATTGCCATATGTTTTTCTTATTTTTTCTTTGCCATTCAAGTTTGTCAGTTAGCTTCTGTAACATGTAATGTATAAGCAATCTTACCAGATGTCCAGCATGAAGGTAAAGTGGAGTGTAGTTTTACATGCTTGTGGCTGTGGGGAGTGTGTGTGTAGAGTGTGAACACAGGCCTGTACTGGTTTCTTCTCTTACTTTAGTGGTTCAGTCGTTAATAATTGGGCTGTATTTTGTTGCGATCGTCTTTGCAGGCCTACTCAGAACTTTTGCTTTTCCCTCAGGAGCAATAAGAAACATGGAAATCATTCTAAATCGCTGACCATGTATAGGTCTGAAAACTCTCTCTCTATTCAAATTCAGTCAATTCTAGGGAAAGCATCTTTTCAGCAGAAAATAATGATTCTCTTCACATCTTGGATGAACCACATCACTCAGTGGATAATGATAATGTCACAGTAATTACATATCTTGTGTTAAAATATGCATGAAACATGAAAATATAAAATCACTGACACTAAATCAGAAGCTAACTTGTTTGGATGCCACTATAGCTCACCTGAAGGAACAGGTGACCTGGGTAAGACCCAAAGTCCCTGCTATAGGCTCCTGGGCTGTTTCCTGCATTCATTGTTTCAATAAACAAGAAAAGTAAAACATTAAAAACAAGCAAGGAAACAGAAACTTGGATATTTAGCTAGCTCAGTAAAGTCCAGGAAGTATTGGTCAAAAAGCTTTTTATAAGAGTGATGCCATAAAGAGTGAGAGTGAAGGATAACATGTGTTTTTACTTTTAACAAAGTGTAGAAATGTTTAACAAAGAGAGTTACACAGTGTGTTAAGGTTAACTAGATGACCACATGCGTTAAAAATGAACTTATGATGTTTCTTTTTTTTAACACATCCGTTTTAAGTGTGGTTGTTTGTAGCTAGCTGGCTAAGGACATAGCGTTGATAGCATATTTCAAGTCAAGTCAAGTCAAGTCAAGTTGGCTTTATTGTCACTTCAACCATATACAGTTTAACAGTACACAGTGAGGCGAAACGACGTTCCTCCAGGAACCAAGGTGCTACATGCAACATAAATTTACAACATAAATTAACAGAAAACTCTAAACTAGCTAACTAAGAGGCCCTTCGTGAGTACTACCTTTATACTTTTTTCTAATTAAAGGTTGGCACTTTTAAATTTGAACTTTAGCCAGCTGTAAATTTGAACAATATTCAAATTTGTAAATTTGAATATTGTGTTATTTTTATAGTGCCTTATGTAGAACCTGTGACCGTGAGCCAGATCGCTATGAAAGAGCCAAGTGGTTATAAAAATGGATGGATGCCAAAAACCAGATCAGTCTTGCTCAACCAACTAGATTATTTATTTAGATCATTTCCATATTGTGGGCAGCACTGAGAAATATAAATGAAAGCTGTTTTATGTTTTATGCCTTTAAACTTTCTAGATATGGATTAAAGTTATTATAGACAAATAGAGTAAATCAGGAAAACTTAGCAGTGTGCCACATTTTCAAAGAAGTCCTTCAGAGGACAGAAAGGAAACAAACTCAGGGGAGGAGAAAGACATGACCTCTCTTGGCCACACCACCTTGGCCAAAGGATTAACCAAACAGCGGCCACTGACAAACATTCAGGAAATCGAAACCACATGCTTGAAGGGACGTGTACTGAGGTGCTTATTTGTTTTTGCTAAATTAATGGGGTCTAATTGATAATGTCATTACATCATGAGAGGGGCACAGGGAAGGGCAGGGGTAAAAAAAAAAAATCAAGGAATGCTGCCCATCAATCCTTTTTGAATACTTCAGATGCTGGGCCTACCCTAAAAGATTACGATCTGTCCAGCTAACTAGGTGCAGACCTGGTTCTAACCTATTGCTGCACCCTGTCCGGGATATGACACCAATGGCAACTGCAGATCTTTCACAGACCGAGGTATTTAGAAGGCCTGAAGTGGTAATCACTTATCACATGCAAGCAACTGTGGGGATACACCATGCTTAAAACATAAGAATGAATAAAAGTTGCAACAACCTTGGCGCTATATTTCAGACCAGATCCCAAAAAAGCAAAAAATGTAAGCTTTAGTAACAAAGTTTGGTTGGAAGTGTGTACAAGGCATCTGTTAGCCCCATTGAAAGATTTGGCTTGGGAACATAAGTACACAGACCAAATGGCTGGAAAAAATGAACTGCAATTAGAAAAAAAGCAAACAATGCATTCAAACCATTACAGATACAGAATGAGACAGTTTGGTGGTAAATGTCAAACATAATTAGAGTTTACAACACAAAAAAGAGTTCATGACAAGCTATGTCTGGTATTTATTGAGCAGTGCTGATAAAAAGTTTGAAGAACTCTGTCATCGTTAATATTGTGAAAGTTTAACTTAGATAATTTTAAATTCACAAAGCGCAAATTAAAGGAAAATGTCCACATGGTCAATAATTCAACTGCGGACTTGACAGGAGGTCAGTATCTGCTTACAATCTACACCACTTTGTGTAGTTTAGATCTCCAGAGCAAGTGCAGCTGTGGGAGAGAAGATGGTGGCTCATCTGCTGTACAAGTGATTTAAGAGACAGCGAAGGGCTTTAGAGAAGGAAAACAAGTTCGTTACACTTCCATACTTGCATATCACTCCCCAAAGACCTGTCAGCAAAGACAGTGGAGAAATGAGCCTCATCCTCTCCTCAAAAAGTTATTAGGAAAAGCCCCAGGGTGGACATGTCATTTACAATTCCTACCCCGAGACCCTTGACCTCAAACTCTCTGGGGTCACTACTTAATTTCAAACAGTTTGCGTTACTCTGGTGCTTACCAAACACAAGTTTCAAGCTCTCTCCCAAATAGCATAAGCCGGTTTTTGTGCATGTATCTGTGTAGGTTGCAGGGGTGGTGTGATGGCAGATGATTACAAATGTCTCCGTTCTAGCATAATTGGATCACGCTGACTCAGAGCTTATTGAACAAGATCTTGGTTGTTTCAAAGCAGATGGATTAACAATTAAATTTGTTTGGTAATTCCATGGAATACACCTTGAACAGAAAATAAGACGCATTAACTTGAATAAATTACATTCTTCCCACAGGGAATATCATTAGCGGGGAATTCCTTCTTATAGCCTCCCAAAAGACCTTGTCTTACTTTTCATCTTTTTAAATGGGGAGGAAATGTCTACAGTGGGGTGCTTCTCTTTCACAACGCCCTGCATGTCGCAGTTCGCATTTGCAAAGCGCTAATCTGTTTTACAGTAAATGCTCTGGAGGCATAACCTCTTGTTTTGCAGGAGCTATTTTCTATGAAATATCACAAAGGTCACTCAAATACCTTTCACAGCTATAATTAAATCATGTTTATTATAATATTTATGTTTATTTTCAGTATTTCTTTATGATTTTCTATTTGATGAGTAGCACTAAAGTGCGTCACCACAAAAACTCAAATAGTTCCTAAACATATTCCATTAAATACTGTGCAGAAATTCAATTTGAGAGCACGTCATAGCCACCATAACTAAGACCATGATTAGAGTGCAATGATTTTTGTCATCCATGCATCATAATTTGCAGGTGGCACGATGTCGTGGTGGTTTGCACTGTTCTGCTCATAGCAAGAAGGTCTTGGGTTTGAATCCCATAGCTGCCTGGAACCTTTCTGTGTGCATGTTGTCTGTGTGGGTACTGCGGCTTCCTCCCACAGTCCAAGACATGCATGGGGTTAGGTTAATTAGTGCTTTTAAATTGTCTCTTAGTGTGACAGACTGGTGACCCGTCCTTAGTGTACCCCTCCGCTTGCAGCTGTGTTAGCCTCCAGCCCACCGACAAGCCTAAACTGAATAAGTAAAAGTAGATTAATGATGAACATAATAATGAAAGTCAACCTCAAGATGAAAAAATTATCAAAGCTCTTAATCTGATATCAAAATCAGTGATCCATTAAAGATCCTGGTCAAACTGATAACATGGTTCGTCATTAAAGGGAAGTCAGACCTAATGGTTGATGTGTTTTTATGAGGAGTGAGGTTATTAGAAATGCGCTGGACCTGCATGCGAGCAGTACCTTTCACATTAACATCAACCGGCAAGCCATTAAACTGGTGTAGAGCCTTCCAACTTTGACTTGGCCTGTGACTCACCAACTGCATAGAGATAAGCCCCACGCTCAATAGAGCCAAACCTGCACTTAGGATATTAGCCTGACAGACGGAGATAATTTGTCAAAACCTTATTTTAAAGCACTATGAATGTCATCCTGTGTTGCTGCTCTTAATTGAAATGTAGTTTGCTAAGCAAGGAAATATATGGGCACACATGGATGGTGTTGGCAGAATGCTTTATGGTAATGGTAACCGCACCTGGTTAATATTAGCATTCTCCTTACTGTGTACTTTACATACCTCAAGTCAGTTTTTCCTTTGATTCAGGAAATAGCGCTAGTTTTCTGAAAACTGGGAGGAGATAACGGAATTTAACACGTTATTTAAGTGCAATGCTATTTCTGAGAGATAACTAAAGGATTGAAATAATATTGTGATCATGATTTATAGCTGGCCTCCTGAGGTTAGTCATCTGCAAATGATTCAGGCTAGGGGACTAAGCAGCTTCATGTGGCTAAAATCCTCAGAGAAATTTATTCAAAGAGGATAGTTGGAAACCTAACAGCTGCAGCAGTGGAAATAATTTACATTGTGTGTAAGCATCTTTTGGAGTCTTCTCTGTCAGTGCAGTTGCTTAGTTAGACCTGGTGACTGCCATCTTTGGATTTCTCAAAGAACTGAATTGCCTACCTATAAAGGTAAATGCTTTGGTGGTTTAAGCTCATTAAGCACATGAGCTTGGATCAACCTTTGCAGATACATGCACACAGTATCTTCCAATATCGTTGGTTGATATTAGTTTGCCCTGCCTCCCTTTAGTGAACCTTGCCACAACCCCGGGCTCCTAAACCCACTTGTACATTTTAGGCCTTGATAATAAACCAACATCTGCAGAACTTACAAGTGCTTTACCAGAGTTAATTGAGTAAATTGAAGCAAGCTGCAGAGCAGTGCTGATCTATGATCCCCTGTTGAGGGCCCAGAAGGGAGACAACAGATTTACTGCGGGGACAGTGGGCGGCCTTTTGTTCAGGCCCTGGTTCATGGGAAGTTTGAGGTCAGTCAGGATTAAAATATCTTAGGGAACAAATGGAGTAATTTGAGTGCAATATAAGGAGCGCTCTGCTCAGTTTTGACCAAGAATCCAGGTGTGATTTATTTGATTTTAATCCCGGTGTCCTTTTTTTTCTCCATCTTTTTTAACCCCTTTCTTATTATTTGGGATTTATAGATAACATGAAAATTGTTCCTTATTAACAAGCCTTTAACAAGTCTGGTTGACATAGCCAAGAAAGATAGAGTCATGCACATGAACGTGAATAAATACCAAAAGGGGAAATACCTGTTTATGAATATATCTATAATTCCTCATGGGCTCACTGAAGTGCCTTTAAGTAGACTATCCAGATTTATGATCCACTGCAAGTGCAGATTGAAGACACAAGTTGGTTAAACACTTAATTCAATGGTGACTCAAAACTCTTTTTACTTTCTTTCCACTGTTCACGCCCAGCAATCTGTGCAGTCATAAGAACTGGCTAAAGGTGTGCTAGCATTGCTAACAAGTTTGTTATACACTGCAAAAAAAAAACCTCTCTATGGTAAGAGGACAGGAGATATGTTAAGTAAGCATGCGTATCAGATTCATTTGGAAGGGTGCGTAACAATTTCAGTTACCAAGGTCAAGAGTTTGATCTGCAGCCCGATTTTCTCCCGAAGGAAAGAGCCAGGTGGCTAAGGTGGTCCTTTCATACGGTGGTTGTGTTAAATTGAGCATTAAAGGGAACCACTCAAGGGCCCTAGTAAAATGTGAGTGAGGAGATGTGACTGACATTGATAGCACCATAAAAGCTGAGTGTGCTGATACTCAGTGATGTGTACATAAACCCTACAACCCCTTAATGTTTGTTTTGCCTTGTAAGTTTTTAATGATGTGTGGGCTTAAATTACCCACTTGCTACTTTTATTTTTCAGCTTTTTGTTTCCCCCCACAGAAGTTTATTAGTCAGAAAGGTTGTAAAAATGGCAGCACTGAAAAACCATTTCATTTTAGTGTAATTGAACATTTACCATTTGGCTTTCAAAATTCAGATAATTGTGGATCTTTATAGTTTACTCCCGATTGGCTGGAACGGCTAACAGAGTTCTTAGAGTGCATCAGAGCCAAGTGACTTGGAAGAAGACAATGGTAAGAGGATTTTAATATGGATATGGATTTTATATGGATTTGAATTGGAAAAATAAAGTAAGGCCTCGACCATGTGCTTCTACTGATTTCTGCACAGCCTGTATAAATGTTGACGTTAAACCACCAAAGATGATTCATGTTCCTGCCCAAAGAAAGGCTCGCTATTTGTTTTTCATCTCGAGTGATGAATTTACCCATTTAAAATATTTCCACATTTAGATCATCAAGTGTGCTCCTTGATTTTCAGTGATCATTTGCAAAAGTGAAACACTTCTTTATGCCGTAAAAGAACTTTGGCATTGTTTAAAACAGTTTTTTAGGGGCATTTTGAAGTTTTTAGACTTGATGACCACAAAGACTAATGACCACAGATGTCAGTATGGTCACTTTTAATCAGAACCTTGTCTTAAAAAGCCTTTTTTCCTCCTCAATATGTCCAAGAAGATAAGTACAAAGCTGTTTGAATTATTTTATGAAGTTACATTCACTTTGGCTGGTTGCAGGAAAAACAAAGAACATGCAGCTTGGCTGACCCAATAATGTTCAAAGACACTTTTAAACCAACATCAGTATTTTTTATGTGTTATAGTTAGAACCATTGTAATAAAATCCTGTTCAGGAGTTATTATATATGCTCATGTCGCTAGAAATATTGTGTGCATTTTACACCTTGGGTCTCTCATTGTTCCTTTTTTTATAGTAAACAGAGTCACAGCCTAAACAGTCAATAGCAACTAAACTGGTTGACAATTGGTTGTATTTAGGTTATAGTCCTATATAAAAGCAGTTTTGCTGAGCACCTACAGTTTTGCATTTAAATCACCATCATGCAACAAATATGTCACTATTTGTGGAGGAATTCCTGCTTCAAATTTGTGAGGGTCTGGCTGGAGTCTGCATTTCTCTTTAATATGAATTTCTCTGTAAGCAAACAACAACAGATTTGTGATTTTTTTGCTGATTTATCACAGCTAACTGCATTACCAAAGATTACATGTAATTCCCAGCTTGACCCTATTCAACTGCAAATTGATACCAGACTGACAGCAGAATCATTCTGTCTCATTGCTTTTTTACTGAATTTTTGATGCACCAAAGTAACTTTGGAGAATGCAACTTATACATTATAGTAGGGACAGACCTGATTCGCCATGATTGTTACCAGCCCCTCATTCACATATTTATAAAGTGGTAGTTTCTAACCCCACTGTTAACATCTGCACCTTAAATTCTCAATGCACAACACTGAACAGTGTACACACAGGACCTTTGTATGTGCTAATATGACAGTAGTTTTAATACATATACTTTTGTTGACTTTTAACTTTTCAAATAAAGTGGTTGAGAGAGAGCTAATTATGTGCAACTGTGCTGCACACATTGGCTGCTAAGCAATATTTGCAACAGATTGCTGCAAATAGCATGAAAATCAGTATCTGCAACCACAGCTATTTCTAACAGGAATGTCCTTTCACAGTCTGCTATTGTGCACAGTCACATTATAATGCACAAATAGCCTCAGCTGGTGGGGCAAATTGCCCGTTGGCATTTCCTAAGTACATTCCACAGCAAAGCATCTCCCGATTCTTGGCTGTGTCTTTAATGTAACTAATAACGTCTGTTAAAGGTTCCCAGGTCCAGGTGAGCCATCATAGGTGAGGATAGTTAGCATGTGGCTGTGAAGAAATGATCCATAAACATCCTCTGCGGTATGTGTTTGATATATATTTGGCTGATGCTTCTGTGTTGCTATGTGATTTGCCCAAATCATCTGAAACAGATTATTCACTTCAGTGGTTCTCATTAATGGATAATGTAAAACATCCGCAGCTGTTTCATTGGTAAGGAAATATTTCTATTTCCCAGAAAGTTCACACAGCTCAGATAAGAAATACATGTAAAGAGACATTGGGTTTATCTAATTCATAATAATCAAATTACAGTTGAAAGAGAATTACTCTAATTGCATCTCTACTCTCCCTTGGACACACAGAACGTCACACATACACACTCTTGCACGCGCAGACAGTCCCATCTGTCTAATAAGG
This sequence comes from Pundamilia nyererei, assembly GCF_000239375.1. Classification (NCBI taxonomy): domain Eukaryota; kingdom Metazoa; phylum Chordata; class Actinopteri; order Cichliformes; family Cichlidae; genus Pundamilia; species Pundamilia nyererei. The sequence goes on from NW_005187463.1 coordinate 372,707, forward strand.
ACATTCACAAGCAAAAATAAAGCATATGCTATTATCAGTGAAGATGATTAAACATTTAGCCTAAATCTGGCTTCAGTCCCAACTCAAATTTACAACCAGATCTTTTTCATGTGCCTTGTTACAGCATGCAAGTCTCATTAACTTGCCCAAAATACAAAGGCCGTGTTCCCTATGCCAATAAATTTCCTCACGATTGGACCCATCAGACAATTAGCCGTGTTGTATCAATGGGCTGCCAGCCACAACGGCTCTTGAAAGCCTTCACGCCCAGACGTGGCCAAAAATTGACTCCGTGCCTCCCTCGTGCATATACAGTGGAGTCAGTGAGCAACTGCATGACGGCTTCACAATGGGAAGGGGAGGGAGTGACTCATACGGAGCAAAACAGGCCGAGAGAGAGAGCAAGGGAGGAAGGGTGGCAGGGGGAGGAGGGAGGGAGAGAAATAGTGGGCCAAACTCGTTTTCCGCTTGATGGGTTAGCTGCAGAGAATGTGCCTTTACTAGGTAAATGATTAAGGGGGGTGGGAGGGGGACCTATGCTGCTCTTCTATTATGTACTTCAAAGGTCTCCAAAGGCAGGTTAAATGAAAAGCAAATGTGTTGCCCTGCTGCTCAAATACCTCAAATGTTTTAGCAGGTGCAAACAATGAAGAGGTGGGCAGTGACAGCAACGCGCTGCACCTTGCTTGGGAATTGTGGATCTTCCTGTTTAGGGAGACAGATAGTGTCCGATCAGTGATGGGTGAGACGGTGTCTGGCGCTCTGAGGGAGGTCGAGCTCTGCTCAATATTCTCGCCACTGTGACCTTGTTCTGACACACAGGTGGAAAGGCAATTGGGTGCAAGTGATGTATCTGAGGTGCTGGAGATTGAGATCTCTTGGTTTACTTTGCTGATTTATTGCGCAAGGTAATAATAGCGACATTATTCTGAGGTTGACGCCAGGAGGGTAAACCAAGAATGGGAATACCCAAAGGCTTCTGCTGAAGGCCTTGTTTCTAGCTTACATAACTGATTTGGTTGTGTAGCACACAGTTAAACAGCAAACAAATTATTTATGCATTGATTATTAAAATTATTATTAACATTTTTCTAAAGTTTAGTCTGTTAAATGTACTATTTATTGTCTGCTCAAACATCCAGAAAACAACAAAAGAGGCTGAGGAGACAATAAAGAAGATGATTTGATTAAAAAGTGAAGGGTGAAAAGCCATCTTCTCGGGTCGATGAAAAGATGTCCCTTTATGTCTAAATGTGGTTGAAAAGTGAAAACAGATTCCAACAGATTCGAACCTAGAAGTTTTTTGCTTTGAGACGGTAGTGCTAAGTGCTGCACCGCCATGTGGGAACAATAAGTTTTGCTGTCCATGGGCTCATACAAATAAGCTCAACACGCAACACACAATGAAACTGAAGCAATCTTCTTTTAATATATTGAATCATAAAAAGCAAAAAAATATGTTTTTATATATTTTTTAAATGTAGCCACAACCAAATAAAATGCCAATCAACATTGGATAACAAAAACCAGACGCACATTTGCATTTTTGAAACACAGGCTAGATGTGATGTAGATATATACTACACGTAGAGCCTCTATATATATATTTGTGGTGCTTAGAGGGATGTTACTATTATTATCAAAAACTTATTGAAATACCCAAACAGATAAAGTTTTCAGGTTGCTAATGACTTTGAGACTAAAAGTCAATAATTTTTCCAAGGCTGTTCTCATAAAACAAAACCCCCAATTTATTTTTTTTATTTTTAGCAATGTTAATGGCTTTTAGTATTTGTTGGCAGCTGCAGATTAACATATCTGGTCTTTTATTCAGTGTTTACAGGACAGTGAATGTGAAACGATCTGAAATTAAACCACAGTGCTTCTGGTCATTACAGTGAAGGAACATGGCAACAGTGAGGGTTACCCAAATGTGGAAATCAGTAGAACTCCATGATTTTAAGTGATTTAATTAAGTTGTGTTTTTGAAAACCATAGAATATGTTAACCTACCTACCAACCTACCAACCTACCAACCTACCAACCTATCTATCTATCTATCTATCTATCTATTAGGGGTGCAACGATACACAAAATTCACGGTTCGGTTCGGTTTGATACTTTGGTGTCACGGTTCGATATTTTTTCGATACAAAAAAAATGTTCAT
>NW_005187463.1:377350-445147 GCF_000239375.1 Pundamilia nyererei
AAATAAATTACAAATTTTGTATTGTTCGATACATATGCATACCGAACCGAAAGCACTGTATCGAACGGTTCAATATCGATACGAGTATCGTTGCACCCCTACTATCTATCTATCTATCTATCTATCTATCTATCTATCTATCTATCTATCTATCTATCTATCTATCTATCACTACTAATAAAAACAACAACAATAATAATAATACATTTAAATGTATAGCTGTTAGACTGAATACTAAAACATTGATACAAAAGGGCACCAGTTACATAGACTCATAGCTGTGAAACCTAAGAGCAGAATTCAATTTTCAGGAGTCGTTTAAAAGATCAGTTGAGTTTGAGTTCCACGGTGCCGTTTATGCCTTCAAAACTATTTGCACAAGTTAAAATGTATTCTAACAGAGTCATTTTGAACAACCTGGAGGCCTAATTGATTTTATATGAAGAAGGATGATTGAGGTAAATAAGTGTTTACCAGTCTAACTACCTCTAATGATAATAAACATCAGCATACTGTGATCATATGAATTTCTAATATTTCTGTCTGTTAATAGCAATAACAGAGATGTAAACATTCATCTGGGTGTGCATACTTTGTTGTCTTAATAGCATCGCAATCTTGATTGTTGCAGGCATGTAAATGAAATCCCTGTTGTGGATCCTTTCAGTGAATCGACTTGCTCTCTGTTCACCTGTTCCGTATCAGCGAGGTCCATTACATAATCACACCGCCAGTGATTACAGGTCTCCTACTGGCAGAGCAATTACCCCGACTTGGTCATTATCACCTCAAGACATCATCTGCTCTCACGTATCGGCACAGAAAACATAGCTGTGTATTAGTTAGTGTTAGGTCGCTAAGTGTTCGCTGCGCTAATGCGGCAAAATGAGTTCATTATAAGAAGTGTGAGTGTGAGAGATGTAAGCGCTAATAAGCACATTTGTGATACCTGTCATTCTCCCGTGTGTGTGCAGACTTTTTGGAGGGGATTGTGCAAAAACCATCGCCGTTTAAGGGTCACGGGAAGAAGAAGGTAAACGGTGGTATGATTAAAAAAAGACAGAAATGAAAATTCAAATTGCTATGTTGACAACAAATGTCAGATTGTGCTTAATTATACTGAATATCAGAGCAACAGCAAGTTCATTTGACAGTATTCTTTTCTCATTTTTTGAATGAGTAAATTAAAAATTGTTTTATGTTTGTTTTATGATGATTTAATGGTCCTACTTTGCCACATTTTAAAGTTTAGTGTTTTTTCCTCCACTACAATTGATATTTCACACCTGTGGTTTGGAGTTACTCTTTTGTTTCCAATTTTACATTAATTTGTCAAATTTCTTTCAAAGTGCACTTGCCATTTATTAGATTTACCCTCAAACTGACAGGCAGACAAACGAAACACTGACAATAATCCAAAATATTCTTCTCAACGTGTTAGTTCAAAAATATTTTTTCACCCATAGTAAAATTCCATTGTAGAGTATTTCACATAGTAATCATACTTTCTGTGTATTTGTCATCATATACCCAACAATCTTTGTCTGTTTCTGTTTATGACATGATAAATACAAACTCTTCACTTGCACTGTCTGTTAGTCTAGAGCGATTTGTGAATCCATATCCAAGAAGTGCAGGTGTTGATTAATCCTCAGGACATTTTCCTGCCTAGCGAGCGGTGGGGAAATGAAAGCGCTGCCGTGGTATTTTGGAGGCCCCTCAGAAGTCATACTTACATGGACTAGCTGCTGTGATGGCCTACATTATGGAGTTTATGGCCTGTGGGGGTCTGCTCCCACTAGCCCAACAGGACTTTGGGATAAATGCCTGTCCCCGACTGGCTCCCCAGACTTCTCGCCTCTAGTTTACTCCAGATGCCGTTACGTGCTGTTCTAGCAATACCCACAAATATTATGCATTACTTAAAAATGAAATAAAACAAGGAATACATTCATTAATAGCCTGGCGTCATCTTTATGTAATAGTATTTCATATTCTACAACAATAGAGTACTCTAAAAGTCAACCATGGCTTGACCCAGTCAGCAAAACCGCAGCTCGCCCACTTCTTTGCCCTCGGAGCCGGACGCAAATAAAGGAACTGCCCCTGCTGCCTGCCCTCGTGGAAAGTGGTGGTTTTATTGTGGTTATGTTCTCTAGCAGAGCAGTAATGAGTCCCATTGCTCGGCGCTGCAGCTCTGACACGGTGTAACTGTGTTACACTGTGTTTGACTCCGCAGACAGTAAGAAAAGAATTTCATGGTGGTGGTTCAGCCACAGATAAAGACTCCTTCCTCATTAAAAAAATAAATAAACAAAGGAGGAAAATGATATGTCAACACATTATTGACATAACACTTTTTTCCACCACCCCCTCCCCTCCCTTTGTCTCATTACGATTCCTCAGCTATGTTGTCTCCAAAGTGTCAGATGGAGAACTGCTCACAAACTAATTTAAAAGTTCAATCACGTACAGTAGTAGCAGTTTGTACTTTGACAAACTCCTGGCACATCACAGCTAGAGATGGGCTCACACCCACATACAATAAATATGTGTGTACAGTAGGGAATTAGCTCAGTGCTGTTTGAGCATTGAGTAAACACACCCCACCGTGCGGCTGGATTGTTGTTGAAAAATTTGAGAGTGATTGATGCTTTTTCTTCCCTGAAAACAGTGTCTGCACTTTACAGAGTGTAGCCAGGGGTGGAATATTATGCAAAGAAGCATCTCCACCAAAAGGTTTTTTTTTCTAGGGTCAGGTTGAGCACTTACTGATGGAGCAGTGAGAGGAATCTTGGCTTCTGCACTTATCTGCTGTTTGGAGTGTGGGGTACTTTCCTCCCTCTTTCCTCCATTTCTTCTCTATCTCTGGCACCAAACTTATCGAAATAATGTGCAGTAAGATCATTTTTGGCTTGCGCCTGACAAACTGATATAAATTTCAATCTGACTCTGACAGAAGTTTTCATTTTGCCAAGAGTGCAAAAAGAGGCGCGTGTGGTTGTGCGTGCTGTGCTGTGAGCACGCGCGCGTGTGTGCGGGGAGGTGTACTGTACACGTCTTGCGAACATAAGTTAAAATGTGACCATAGGAAGAGAGGAGTTGGCCGTGAAATGTTGTGTTTTCAAACAACACCCGTGGAGAACAAACGTTTTCATTACGAGTCAATCAGTAAACCACAAATTCTTTCACGTCTTCCATAGCTTTGGTGCCAAAGCGCTGCCTCTGTTCCCCACTTGAGAATCGCTTTAATAACTCTATTATTATTCCGTAGGCTTATTATTATTATTATCACTACCACCTGTGGCGAACTCTCCAGTTCAGCTGAGAAGCTGTTGTGAAAAAGCGCTTTTGATATGCTGCAGGCGTCTGTCAGGTGTCCACCACGCTGCTCTAAGTCACAAGGAGACAGTGAGGTGGTGACCGCGGTTTGGCTGGGATGCCATTCAGTGATGTGCCATTGGCACCCCTGTCCAGTTTGGCATCGGCTTCAGGAGCAGGAATCTTGCACCCTCATTACACCTCAGCCACTCTAATTACAACCTGCTCAAGAGCTGTTATCCTACACCTCGCAGTGACAATGACAGCGCCTCCTCTTAGAGGCCTGGCTGCTTTTCTGTACTGAAAGGCGACACAACACCCCTGTAAATAAATGACGCCGCTACTGGAGAGAACATGTAGCACAGAACCGAATTGCTAGCTGAAACCTGTGATCTGTTGGAGGCTAACATTAATGCCTTTAAAAAAAAAAAACATTTTGAAAGCCTATGTGCTGTTTTCTCTTGAATTTTGAGGATGATGATGGTGAGGATGGCTTAATGTATTCAACTAAATGATGATGAAACTGAGCAGCATTCTTTCTGGCCCTTCGCTCGGTTTCATGGAGGAGAAATCCATTTACACAACAGGCAGCGAATTCGCCTGTGAATGTGTTCCATGGTGTCCTATCACACACACGTTATTGTTTGAGATCCTGTGTTATGCTGACAAATCCTCTCGTGGCAGCAATCACCTAAGCGTCTTCCATGAAAGGGATGTACATATTCCTCCACTTATTTCAGAATTTATTGTGTTCATCACTAATCCAGAGATGGGTTCCTCATGTAATACCCGCCATCTAATCATTCTTAGTACTCCAAGGGCTTGTTAGACAAGATCCTGTAGACTGTAATTGTTTTGTCAATTGATGCCATAGAAAAGCAAAGATAGATTAGAGAGGAAACAGTGAAACATAGGAAAAAAATCATATCAATACTCGATTACTTTAAACATACAAAACGCTTCTAAATGAAAATCTGCAGAAAGATGAAAAATGCTACATTCAGAGGTGAGAATGTGCATCTGTGTGAACACCTTGCTGGTTCTTTCAGAATACAGCGCGCTCATTGTTTGGTTAACGTGCCTGACTTTTGAGCTCCGCGACACCGAGCGCCGGCTGCCTACTGTGTGTCCTCGCTGAACCTAAACATATTACACAGCATAATGTTTTTTATAAAAGTCCATATTAGGCCGCGCACATCTTAAAAGGTTTATGACGACCATTTAGCATCATGAGAGCGGAGCTTAACATGGCCATGTCAAGATAACATGCAAGCATCCGTGTTGTTTTCATTGGCTGTCAGCACAGATTTTACAGTGGCTGTGGGGAAAAGGGGTATATGTGCTTAAGATGCTCCTGCAAGGGCTGTCACCGCAGGAGAGCGGGGACGGGGATGAGGAGGCGCAAAAATAGAACAAGAGAGACAGAGAGCTCTCCTGTCCAAACAGATGATGAGGAAGAATAGAGCACAGTGGATAATTTGACTCGAGTAGGGGGGATAATATGGGAGCAGTATTTTATTCGAAACGGCAGATCCTCTCCCAGCCGAGCCTCATTCACTTGTCTGTGCCGCTCTCAAAAGGAGTGCTCGGGCGAGAGCGGCGCTGCAGAAACTAGGTGGAGCTATTGCTTACATCTGTGTCCACTGGTGAGGAATCGGGGCCAAGAAGGAAAGAGAGAGAGAGAGAGGGAGGGGGGTGAAGACAATGTTTAGGAAATGAATGCAGTGCAGGGCTGGGTCACAGCCTAGAATAAGACCTCGGGGGTATGAGAAGAGAAGTAGCACTGTGAACTGTGCACCTGTCACACAGGATCTGGAGGGTCTCAGACTTTAAAGTACAGCTTTAGGCCTGCTTGTTACTCTGGAGGAGGGCGAAAGACGAGAAAAATGTCTGCGCAGTTCGTTCTTTATCGTGCTGGTGCTCCCCTACACCCCTAAAGATGACACCCAACAGAAATTAATCTATAGGGAGATTGTGTTGCTGGTAATGCTGAGTTGAAATTTGCAGACTAAATTACTCTTTGGCTCTATCTCCCCCATCAACCATGCATCATAAAAGCAGGGGTTTAGTGTGAGATGAATAATCTCGCTCCAGCATGCCTCTCTTCTGCTGCTCCCCCTCACGCCATAATCGTCAGAAGGCAAGCCAGCTTAGTCAACCCTGTGCTACGGGCCAGGATAATAATTGCTGTATTAATTGGTGTTGTCCAGGCTAGACAGAATATAAGAGATCCCACTGGGGCTAATAATTAATGTTTTTTACCCTCTCTTTCTCTCCTCCTGCTCTACCTCCACCACCACAAGCGCCCGCACTCACACACACGCACAGAGTTCCTCCCTGCCTTCATTTGCTGTATCATTAAGAAAGCGCTTCAATACCTCCACAAATCTCTGTAGCAGGATGATGACGTCTCACCAGAGTATTTTTAGATAAGGCAGTGGACAACAGCAGTATCGCCTGTGCTGATTATGTTTATTTAGCCACTTTAATCTGACGCTGCTCAAAGATATGCATATCATGTGTTCTGGGCTGTCCACGGTTGTCTGTGGGGATGAGGGGGGTCAAGTTAAGGTCTGGTGTAGAAACCTGGGCTAAACTAAGTTAAGCTGCCTTGACGGGAGTCGCAAAACACCACCGCCTGTCTCAGATGAATGAATAAGTTAAGCGAGAAAGAAAAAGAGCAGTTTGTACAGTCATTCGCTCGTAGGTGTGCACTGTATGTTTTACCCGTCTTTGTTCTCGTAACCAGATGGCTGCTGTACTACAGCCCCTCCTGGTGTGAACCTGCTTAAGTTCCCTGTCGAAGCCCAGTGAGTCAGTCTGTGCGACTGACTGCCAAAGAGGAGAAAAGCGTTTTATGAAAGGCACACTGGAGCTCATGGCAGTTTTACACAGCCCTCCACCTTCAGGAAACAGATAATTACAGGCTGCATTACGTGCTGTAGTATCATGTCAGAAAGTATAGAGACTGCACAGGACTGCTGAATGCACTATTACAGCATGTGTTCCAATTGTAAAACGATGATTATACTCCATGATCCCTTTTAAGACAGATATGGGGATTTTTTTTTTTTTTTTACTCAGCTGGTATTTAGCACATATCTCAGTGTGGTGCTTTTAAAGACATCTCACAATTTAAGGGGGAAGGAACGCAAATTTGGAAGTAGTTAAGAGAAAAAAGAAAATAGCCTAATAGGAATCTTACTGGGTTATTTTCAAATACAAGCTTAACCACACACTACAGATCTGTCACGCCTTTAATTTAGTGACCTCCCATGGTGTACTTGTTATTTTAATTTTTTTTCTTTCTCACTGAATAATTTTTAAAAAAGAAGTGATCGGGCGAATGACCCTTTCTTTTGGGGGGCTGATTGAAGCTCATTCACCAGGAGTACCTGTGCCGTGGAGATTAGGCGGCTCAGTATTAACAAGCTTCATTTAAAGTCGTTTAAGGTCAAAGCTGGCGTGTCACGGAGCCTGTCGCCGAAACGTCCTCTCTGTTGTTCTTAACCAGCACCATTGACTGTACGCCTTAATTGTAACCACAGCTTTAATGAGGCCCAAACCGAGTGAAAAAACAACAACTTCTCTGTAACAACGTGCAGGGGGAATTGAAAGCGGCACAGCTCGCCTCTGCAAACGGGCAGGGAATTAGGACCGTGCAGAGGCCCTACTTTGTTAGCAGGGTTATTTGACCATCTGCTTTAATTACAGGTACTGACACACTCACAGGCTAATGCCTAAGTGTCACCCAAGCAAAGGTGCAAATTAGCCTCCACTTGAGGAACCAGGGTATGCCACGAATCAGCCTAACAACAACAGCCCACTTCAGGCATCAAGTATAATCAATTATATTGTCTGTGCTCATCATTTTTTAGCAGCATTTTCATCTTTTTATATTTTTTTAAGTAGATTTGATGATTTTTTTTTAAATGAAAACAAAATGTCAACTAAAAAAGAATGGAAGACCTGTGTTTTTATTAACATATCCTTTCTCAAAATGTTGCAACTCATCGTGGAGAAAATTTACCTTGCACTGGAAACGCCTGCTGCTTTGTTACATGTGTACACATGCTGACAGTAGGGCAGAATGTTGCCACCATCGTTGGTATTTGAAAAGCAAAGTTTTATGAAGCCCGCAGGGGCAAATTAAAGAGCTGCATTCCCAGCATGCCTTGTTTTGCACCATACTCGCAGTTAAATTAACGAAAACCCCGCATTCGTTCCCGGTTTCTGCTAGAACCAGATCACTTTTTGGATTTTGCTTAAACTCGTTCAAGAAGCGAGGAGAGATTCTAGCCACGTCCAAGTAAAGCTGACAATTCCTGCCCCCATATTCCACCTCTCTGCTCTGCCGGCTTTTCCCCCTCAACATCTGCAGCAGGCCTCCACCTCTGCAGAGGGCATGACACAAGGGAAGCCTACAGTATTACTTTTCACTTTTCACCCGCGCTCACCTCTGACTCATGGGTGTTACCGGAGCGAACTATCAACTAATCAGCTTTCTACACATATCTTCTCAGTGTCGACAGTTTGCGTGTAATTCTCTGTTCTTCTGGGTCTGCGTAGAAAAGAGTGAACTCTGTGGCACTTAAATCAAGCAGTCATTAGTTGTAGAACAGATTGTCTGTTCTTCCAGGGCCTGTCCATTGGATAAACAGGCCTGAGTGCTGACATATGATCCCTTCAGCTAACATCCTGACCAACTGATGGAAGAAACAGTAATCAGGCAAGTGGTCATGTGGATGACACAGTACACTGTCTGTATATGATACAATTTTTAAACTACTTAACAGGTTGGAATGCAAAATGGGGCATTTGCTGCATAAATCCTGGAGGAATATTTAGTCTCAGTGAGCTGTATTGTACTGAATTGTACTTTTAACCACAATAAAAACACAGGAAATTACAAAACCGAACAACTCTATGTCTTCTGTACTTGCCATGACAGTTGAAATGTGACACAACGTGAGGCAGCCTAACAGCACGAGAAATTAAGAAGAAAAAAAAGGGGCCAAATGCTTCCTAATGGTGTGTTTTAACGTCTGTCTGTGTGATCTCCTCCTGCAGGAGCCTGGTGTTCTTTCAGTCGCCCAACCCAGGCAATAACTGTCATTAATTAGTCTGATAAATTACGTCCAAAACAATGACATGTTTAAATGGTCCAATTTAGCTCAAATCCTAAATGAGATATTACATCAAAAGCCAGCCGTTTCTCTCTTTTAGCCCATTTAAAGAGGCATACTGCCTTCCTGAAAGCGTTTTAAAGGTTACGATTTCCTCAGATGATAAAGCGGTACCTTTTAATGAAATTCTAATTAGTAATTTCATGGACTTTGTTACCAACCATATCTGATTAGTGCACATTTTCACAGCCCACTTTAATTAAGCGCACTTACAGTACAGTTTCAAACATTCCCCACTTGAAGATGGAGCTCAGTGCATCAAAAAAGGAAAAAAAGAAATAAAAAAAACTTACTTTGTAAACACCAATTTTGCAGTTTCCTTTTTAAGTTCGATTAAATTTCTTTGTGCATGTGTGCATTTGTGGAAATATCTTTTTTTTTTCTTTACCCCCCTTTCTGTAGCGCTTGCCCTTGAACATGAAAATGTGGTGACGATAAGGTTCTCATTACCTAACATGAATTTTGCTTATTAGTTAATATACTGACAACACAATTAGTCCCCTACAGTTTTTTCTTTTTTTCCCTTTTTTGTTTTTGGAACTTTTCTTCTGAGCTCAAACTCAGCTGCATATGTAATGACGCAGACTTTTAGACGTGGGAGGTGCTGCTACAGGTTGATACTACACCATGTCTTTCAGCTATATGCACGACATAATCATATTACACTTTTTACAAGTGGGTTGCGTGTCTCCCACCCCATTGTGTCACAGCCAATTATACAAGCTGGTGTGCTGCTGGGGCTTAGGGACTGTTGACCAAAGAGCCTCAAGACGTAATCTGATTTCACTTTTATTTAAATTGTTTTCCACTTTGAGATCTAATCCTGGTTTCACAATATGAACTCTGACCTTGGATATCAACCGGACTGCAGTTGGTATTTAATGTTCATCAGAGCTCGATGTGGGAGTCTTTCCTTCACAGTGGAGTACTTTTGACACAGCCTTTGCCCGGTCGCCCCACAGTGGCCCCCGGTGGACCCTCTCAGGTCCCTAACCACACAAGTGTTTTGCACGGTGGCGAAACTGTTTCAGTCTGACTGACATCCCGGTGTTGGGGAACACTGTTACAAAAGTGTGCAAAGCGTGACAGACCACCTTGGCCCTACCTCCTCGCCCCATCTCTCGTTTTTAAACATAGAGTCCACCCTGTCAAGTCACATGCCAGGGCTGTAATTTAGACTAATAATTACCAGACATCACCACAATGAAACATCAGTGTCTGAACTTCTTTGGACCAAACTGAATTTTAATACATTTGGAAAAGGTTGGCCGGAGGCAGGAACTCCGCACACTGGGAAAAGCAGCGCACATGTGGAAGCACTTTGTGAAGTGATAAATGATTTGAAATCCACAACGTCCCCGAAAATGGAAATTAGGGCGAACAGGTGTTAAATGGGAACCACTGGTGCATTTTGAATAGGGGAAAGAAATCGTCCCAGGTCTTCGGAGCCAGATGTGACAGGGCCGGGCCCAGGATGGGGAGGGTGTCGGTGAGTGGTCATGGCCTGAGGTGTGTGATGTGTGGAGGCCCCGTGTGACCTCCCCTCCACGAAATAACGGATCACTTGTGTCAGCTGTTCCGGGGGAGCTGTTCCTTTCTCGTACCCACTCTGCTGCCACAAATGCGCCGTTTCTCTGGAGTGCATAAATAGAAATGTTATCAATTTAGCTATAGCATTGACTTAAAGATAACGTGTGCAGGTCATTTTTAGATACAATATGCTACACATGTGAGGTATTCTAGCTAAAGAATATGATAATAGATGTTTCAGCGTTCTCATCACCTCTGGCATTATTTCTAATTTGTATGGGTGCTGTCTTTAACATGGATAATTGCCATAAATTGGAGCTTTATTCACAGTGGGTCAGGAAATGGCCAAGTGTAACAGCCATCAAGTGAGGAAGACTAATTTTCCCTCTGCTCTGCCTCTCATACTCATACTGGAATTTTGAGCCAAGGGAACTGGGCCGTGACCTAAATGCCCATGATTTCATTCACATCGTGCCGGCGTTCTGTTCACCTTGGGGAGCCATTTTAAATGTGATGAATCATTTACATTGTCACAGATAATGAATGAATAACAAAATGGCAAATTTTGCTGGTGTTACAGAAAATAACTCAAGTAAGTAGGAAAAACACAGGACAGGTTTTCATAATATTTTGGACAGTCTAAGCAGTGACACAGCTCACAGTAGGCCTGCCTCTCTACGCTAAACCAGCGGTCCCCAGCACGCGGGCCACGGACTGGTACCAGTCTGTGAGTCGTTTGGTACCAGGCCACGAGAGTTGAGGTGTGAAATTTATGGTTTTCAGGGTTTTTATTGTTAACTCGGTTCCCCTGGGTCTTTTCCCGTGTTGTAGTTGTGTGTCTTATTTTGAAAGAAATATTTATACGTTACCATAGCAACCAGAGAGCATTAAGGGACAGAGAGGAGGATGTTACTCTCAGTGCATTTCAGGAGGACGCTGCTAATAAAGTTACACAATTACACAGTGAATTTGCGTTTATTATTATATTTACAAAGGCCGTTCCGTGAAAATATTGTCTGACATTAAACCGATCCGTGGCGCAAAAAAGGTTGGGGACCAAAGGTTGGCTGCCCCAAACCATGCACTACATACAGGATATGGGCGTGGCCTATTGGTTTACACTATTGGAGACCTATTGGTCTCACTTTAAAGTCTCAATTTCAGCATTATCTTTGCTTTCTGGAGTCACGAGTGACCATTTTTGGACAAAAGGATGGAATAAAAATATATCATCTAGCTCGCCTTGTAAGATTGTTTGGGTGAGTCAGAAATACCTGATACCTAGGAGGCTTTGGTTTGCTAGGGTGGATTTAGCTTAGAAAGCAAAGTGGGAAACCTACCAATCAGAAATTTGCTGGTTCACTTCCCACCTTCTCCAGCATGTCGAAGTATTGTTGGGCAAGATACTGAATTGAGATTTGCCCCCAGTGCATCCATTGGTGTTTGAGTGTGTGTGTGTGAATGTGAGAAAAGGTACTTAGGTATAGAAAAAGGGTGATTTGGTTCATTTGGTTTGTAGTAACATGCGCTTAGTTAGAGTAGAAAAGTGCAATATAAGACCAAGCCCATTTAATTAATGGTAAGATGCAAATAAAATACCAGAATTTCACTCACCAAAACTGGAGTCCATACTTCCTGTGTGGGCTGTGAGTACAGTTAACCACACAGCAAGCATATTATTTATATTACCATTCCACAAAGGTACCAACCAACTTCCAGTGGTTACTCAAATAACAATACATAACTGAATGAATCAAAAAGCTTGGAGTTAGAAAAGAATCACCCACGTAAAGTTGTCACAAAGGGAGAAATCATCAGCAGAGATTGACAGTATTACCAGGCTATAAACTTTTTTCTGCTCTAAAGTCTGGCATTTTATTAACATGGGACTCCAAGTGGTCATTTGAGGAACTGCATTTTCATGGAAGCATGATTTCTTTCAGCCTCAGAGGTTGAATCTTGACCTAAGCACCCACCCTTCATTTTCCTCATGGACACAAACACCTAAATATAAACCTTCTTGCTGTTAAGTCAACTTTTCTGGTGATATCTCGCCCCCTTCATCAGTGTCAGCTTTCTCTGCTGATTTCACGGACTCTGTCTCGAGCTCCATGAGCTCTCTACTTGTTTTAGCTCGAAACTCTCCGATTGTTTTGTCCCAGCTGTCAAAACAAGGGGAGTCGACATTAAGTACGTTTGCACTCTTGGGTAATGATCGGTGCAGCATTATATCGCCGTGACCAGCGAAGATCCCAGAATGCATCACTCTGCGGAAGACTGCTGTGCTGGTCTAGAAAATGGACAGCTGTTAGGACTCTGTGGTATTTCAAGAGTGTAGACTTCTTACTAATAGAGTGGCACGCTGCCCAGATGGATCCTAATCCCATCTATACATCAGCATAAGTTAACCATTTCATTAACCCTTCTGTACAAACCGCTGCTGTGGGATTGCTGTGTGGCTGCATTGTTTTGCCATGACACCACTGTAGGGAAGTTTAATTGACTATTCCATTAATAACACGGACAAACTAATTTAGTAGAACCTGTCCTCTTTAAACCACGGGAACAAAGAGTAGGAGGGTGGAAATCAATCTCAGCTTTGTGCCTGAGCCACTGACCCGTTCATGCTTTGAAGATTGCTGCTGTAAAAAAAAAAAAAAGCATCTGAGAAGTTATTTAACTACAAACAGAGCCTACCTTCCCCATTCCAGCTGCATAATCAGGCATAATAAGTGACTGCAAAGGTCCACTTAATGTATTTCTAACACTGGAGACCTGCTAATCCTGTCAGGGGGAATGAAATAGAGGGGGGAACCATGCAGGAGCCCAGCCATGGAGCTGAGCGTTTACCTCCATAACCATGCAGGCAAATGCCTGGGCGCCTTTCACACAAAAAGAGAAAGAGAGGGAGAATAAGCCCAGCTTCATATTTCAACCCAAAGTGGGGATCCATTTTTCCGCTTTACTGGCCATCGAGGAACAGTGGGAATAACAACAACAGCAGCCACGGCCGTAACAGGCTGTCTCACTGGGCTGAGTCCTCATAAACCTATGCCATTATCACTTTCTTTATGGGCCTTTAAATAGAGAGCCCTTCAGATTAGCCATGTGTGCTCGCTTAGGTGAACCTCAGCTCTGCCATTTGTAAAAAGGCACTTATGATGCTTTTTTTTGGTTAATAATAATAATAATAGTAATTTTGAGATATATTTCCTGCTGTTATTGTGCGCAGACCTCTGCTTGAGGTTTTGCTTGCATGCTTTTACTATGAACAGCCTATTGATTTCCAGCTTATTTTATTTACTTATGCTGCGTGTTCTTTGAGAGATGGGACTGCTAGTTTTACTTCAGTTAAACACTATTATGCTATTATGATAAAAGGCAAAATTGCACCAGAAGAGGAAAATGTCGAGCCTTGAAGCGCGGATGGCTCGTAAATAATAGAAGCATAAAAAAAGGGGACGAAAACAAACAAAGAGTCCCAAATCAACAAACACGCTGAGGCTCATCAGATATCACATTTTCCCCAGCTCTGTTTGTCAAAACACCTTTTATGGTGGTCTTTGAAATTCAGGGGCCCCATTAACAGTTCAAGCATATAATCACATCTCCGTAATGAGGTATTAATTAAGCGAGGGGCATCCATTGGCCCGCTAAACAACCTCATAAACAATTGACAGGAGATTTGTGATTTTTGACTCCCTGACACCATTAAACAAATCAATATTGGGTTTTGCAGACATGCTCTCCGGCTGGCTCTCTCTGGTCTTTGCCAATCAGCTCTGTTGAATACTAATGAGGGAATTAACTGCCTCGTATTCCGCATGTGTCCCATCAAACAGATCCTTATCAAGCGAGTCTCATTTGCATGGAAGAAGACTCTGCTTTGTAGGTAAAGATTTCACAATATGTCACTCATTATGCCAGCCCACCCCACCCCAACCCAATCTTCTATCCCTCCGTGTGTTTCTTGTTTTCTGCAAGGCTCTTGAATACCCCCCCACGCCCCACTCCAATGTCCACAAACACACACATACACACACCAGACAGTCACACTGTTTGGTTCTCTACTCCGGCCAGAGATGATGATGTAACATAATAAACAGAACGGTGGTTTTTCAAGTGGGGCGTTTATCCTCACTATTTCTGCTGAGATTCTCTCCCACCACGCCTACAGTGAGTTCGTCTTTGAAATGACTGTCTGTTTGTTGTCGCCGGGCTTCGGGCTCCCTGAGTGCTGTGGTAATCTTGTTTGATGAATATTGTGCCCAGACTACTTAAAGATGTTTGCTGTTCAAATTACAAAGCTGTATTTTTCAAACCTGCTTCTCCATTTAATGTTACACCATCTAAAACATTATCAGTGACAGTGGCTCACTTTTCATTTTTATTTCTTTATTTCTTTACAACGTGCCGCTAACACCTGTGTTAAAAAAGAGCCACTGTTAGTCTGCAATGAGAGACTATGGAAGGGACATGGAAACATGCTTTCTTTGACTCTTATGAGCATTAAAGGGTGTTTGAACATTAACAGCGATGTGAAGCCTTGATGCTACTACAGTGTCCTTGCTTTGTCTGTTTGCACGAGGTTGTTTGTCCAGTATTTTATTGTACATGTACAATGACAATAAAGAGCTATTCTAGTCCATTCTATTCTATACATGCAGTCATGTCGATGGTGGTATTCTCACATCTCATTTTGAAGCTGTTATACTGAGATTTGGTGGCACTAGCCATACAAAAAAAGACTGTTAGCTAGCGTGGAATCGCACCTTAAAATTATTATCAGTTTCATAGCTACTGTTGGTGCTTTATAGTTACAGATAACATGCATAGAAAAGACGGTGAAGCCTCTGTACCTGCATTCTTTAAAGCTTTTAGCACGAGGAGACTGCAAAAAGATGTCCAGTTGTCTAGAAAGCAACAGTGACCACTCCTGTTTTAAGGGCTAATATTCTATTTATTTTGTCCATTGACGGTTCAGAATGTTCTTATATAAAAAGCTTGGCGATGAAAAGATTTGATCTGGGTGGAAAAACAATGGAAAATGAAAATAAAGGTACATGATCATTTTTAACAGCGAACTAGTGCATTGGCAATTCCAGATTTCTCAGTTGACGACCTCCAGCCGATTTAATGCTTTTTACCATGTTGTACAATAAGAGGTTTAAATAGATTTTATAATGTGTGTTGTGTGTGCAGTAAAGTATCAAAATAAATTGATATAAATTGATAAATTACTGCTTTTTTTTTTTTTTGTTATGAGTGAGCTCCACCAATCAGAGTTGTTTCAGTTTAGGATTGTGGGTGGAGTAGTTTGTTTCATCATGAATAAAACGCTTCTTCATTGAAATAAGGTTGATATCGCACAGACGTGGTTTCAACAGGATACCCTTTGATTGATAAGTTGGCACCATGTGGACATGCAGGCTCTTCTGTTTCCCGGTTAGATCAAATATTTTATGGTATTAGAAAAAGCAGAGGTGTAGATAATAACACAGTGATGGCTGAATTCCATGTATTCCTCTGCTTCAGTTTAATAATAATAGCTCTCTCTGACACTGCCATGAATAGAACAAAGGAAGCTTTGATTTTATTAGTGACACCTGTGCTTTTCTTCTACCTAAAGTTGAAACGTCCTACACTAAAGGCCTTTTGTCTTTAGTGTAGGATTTTAAAGCATCCGATTCTTCGGGACACCACACTAAAACGATCATAGTGACCTGATCAAATGTCAAACAGAGTCAGATTCATTGCATTCATTGCACAGCCAAGTTTAGGTTTCAGCAGGTGAGCCCAAAAGGACAGACCATCTAATTTAATCTATCTTGGGACCGCTCTCTGCACTGCTCACCCCAGAAAAAATGAGTGACAGAGGATGGCCTGTTGCCTTTGTGCTGTGTGTGTGGCCGTGGGGCGGTGAGTTAATGCAGGAGATTGACTCTTAATTGCAGTGGGGAACGCTCATATTTTCTCATTAATGAGAAGGAGCCCGAGCCTAGAGATTTTCTCATCACATAAATACACTCCTCCACCAGCCAGGTTAAGTGCTGTTTAGAATATTGGCCTTCTTGCATATGATTTTTTTTTTCTGGACCACTATGTCTCAGAAAGTGAACACAAGCAAAAGATGAAATGGGAGTAAGGCAGGACTCAAAGGTTTGTGGTGTTGTTTGCTGTCGGGGTGGGTGGGGAGTGGGGGGTGTCTCTGAAGTGAGCCGGTCACATGTGTGATACGAGTCGTGAAGAGGCAGGGCCCCGTCCAAAAGGGGGCTGGTGAAACCTCTTCATAGAGCCTAACGAGGCAGATGAGATGGCCATTTATGGGATCACGTTTCATTTGCATTTCGTCCAGCCTCCAGATCAAAAGACAACCTTAATTTGAGGGCTGCACCAATAGAAAGTGAGTGTTTCCTGATGGATACAGATGTTGTGGCTGAAGCAGAGCAGAGGCAGTAGAGCTGCTCTGCGGGTCTGTCTGTCTGCTCGTCTGTGAGTCTGGAGGTGGGGGTGTGGTGGGGGTTAACCTCCGCCTAAAGGACGACCACTGGCTCCCCATGATGCATAACCGTGAGGGATTAGAGAGCACAAAGCAGCAGACTGTTTGGTGGAGCACTAAAATGTGCTCCTCTGGGGCTCATTGAAAAATGATTGCCGATTAAGTGTTTGAAGTCTGCCAAAGACGAGTGTGCGTTTTTAGTGGGATGACGATGAAACTCTATCTTTCCTGCTTATGCAGGCAATTTTCCCTCTCTTTTTCCACTAACTGTACCATGATGTGTGTTCTCTTGTCGTGCCTGGAGTTGAGGTTGCCAAACTCATTTCACCTCTTGGACCCCAGCTTGACTGGAAGCCAGACAACCAAAAGTGATAAGAGTGAATTAAGCTGTTACTCTCCAGCGGGAATGTTATTATACCGCCAGAGAGAGGCATTGATTTCCCTATGAGAACAACAGGTGA
Source organism: Pundamilia nyererei (assembly GCF_000239375.1). Classification (NCBI taxonomy): domain Eukaryota; kingdom Metazoa; phylum Chordata; class Actinopteri; order Cichliformes; family Cichlidae; genus Pundamilia; species Pundamilia nyererei. The sequence goes on from NW_005187463.1 coordinate 394,348, forward strand.
GCTTGTAGAAAATAACTTGGAGTCTGCCTAAATAGCAGGTAATACCGGGTCTATAAAGATAGAATTATGTTAATGGAAATAAAGAAGATAAGGTTGCATAACTCAATTCACGGAGGATAAATTGGGTCAATCCTAATACCGTATTTAGAGCGCCATAATAGTCATAATTTCTAGGGGGTCCTATTCGTGCAATGGCAAGGATTGCTAAAATATTTTATTTTCAAGTGGCATTTATCCAACATGATTTACAATTGTCGTAGGTATTTATTCCAAGTATAAAGCGGTGAATTACAACCCTTAGAAAATTCCATGAACAAAATCATGAAGTATAGCGTCCGCTGTGATGCCAGGGTCAGTCAAAGTCAGCCTCCCGAGGCATATGGGACTGTGCTTCCTTTGATTAATTGAACCCCTAAGAAGACTAATACTCTGAAGTGAACTGGAGGAAATAATTTGTGCAAGAGACAATGTCGAGAGTGATGACAAACATAGCTTAGCGTTTCCCTCGTTGCACCTCAATTCCCCGCAATGTCAGCTTTGAAACTGCGGCGCTCCTCAATATATTATCGTGTTACACTCATTTGTTTTCATTATTGCATCAAAGAGGATCTGGTCATGCAGCGGCCATTTTCCACCGTACGGAGGCCTAGAGAACAAATGTGACTCTGGAGTCACTTCGGGGTTATGTAAACAATGACGAGTCTGCAGTTTAATAAAGGGTTAGACTCACATTCTTATGTTACTACATAAAGAGAGCAACAGTCACTGAACTTCAGGGTAAATACAAATATTCTATGTTGTCCTGTTCTGGAGTAATATTTGAATTTCTAAGTTAATTACAGCTACATTCACATCCTGTTATAGCCCACCGAGCCTTCGATTTTACATCGTAATAAAACGCCACGAACTCGACTTTCGTCTCAGCGGTGTTGGTAAACAAAGCAGGAAGATTTGTTTTAGAGTTGTAAAATGAGCCGAGTATGTTAAGTAGTCTCACAGAGAGGCTGCGGGGCTGGGGGTGAAGGGTGAAGCCGGCCCCAGCGGACAGGTGGAGGTAAGTTGAGAGCCATGCCACCCAAGGGGAGGATGAACTTGAGACGTGTCCCTCACCGTCCCGTGAAGGTGGAGGTCAGCAGACAGCCACTCTGATCGCCCGAGATGCCCCAGTCAGCGGGAAGGACCGGACCCTTCTTCCCTCTGATGAAATGAAGCCACCAGCAGGCCGGGTCAGTCTCAATTAGGACTCATAAACTATCATCAAAACCTCAAAAGCTGGTCTCCAGTACTCGGGTGGTCAGGGCAGAACAGAGCACATCTTTGTGCCGTGAGAGCGTATCGCTCATGCGTGAAACAGACACGCCTTGTCCCACTGTCTGAGATGTATCTCTCAGTCAGCATGGAAACAGCCTCCTCAAAAGTTTGTACCGTTGTCGACTTTTGCTCCAAAAAAGCAAGAGTTAATTAACTCTGGGAAAAAGCACTCACAAGTGTCACAATCCCTTCACAGGCAATTTCCACCTTATATGGAGCTTTTATACTAATCTCCCTAAGACATCAGACTACGGTTATAACCGTCTATAAGCCCAGAGGTTGTTTGTTTTCCACTAGCATCTCTATCTAAGGCAGATTTATTGTTTGTTTTTGAAAGCCGGTAATTAAGGCAGCTGCAAATTTGTATTTCTGTTGTCTGAGGCCTGGGGCCGGGATTAACAGCATTTAGCATTGTGGAGCGTACCCCGCCCCCTTTAAATAGGGTCAATTAAAAAATACAAAAAAAACACGAGAAGATGAGTTTGTGTCTTTAAAACACAGAAGAAGAAAAAATGCTGTTTGACATGTTGATGCGGTTGTTCAAAAAACGAGTCACTCGTTAATTGTGTATTCACGCACACTGCATTAGCTGGTGAATATAGCACAGCAGTGCATATATTTTTAAAAAAGCACAGGACTAATGTTTATTTAGTGCTCTTGACAGGCAGCTGTACATATATACATAAAATAAAATTGATACACTGATAAGGAAATGATTAATAAGTGGTATATTTCCTGCTCTTCAAAGCTTGACATGAATCACATATTGTTCAGAGAAATAATTACAGCTACACCTACGGTTGGATTCTGATTTTTGACACCAAAGTGACGCGTGAAGCCAAAAGGTATTTGAAATGGCCGTTGCTTTCTGACACTCATTACCCCGGCATTACAAGAACACGTCAAGCATGAACATTTTTCCAATTTCTGCGGTAGAATTGAACAAAGGGTTACATTATAGCCCAGGAATCCTTAGACGCTCACTAGGCATTATTTACCCTAGGCTGCGCCCATGGGTGACATCTCAACTCCCTGGGTTATTACACCTGCCCATCAAGCCTCGGCTCTCAGCCTTTTTTTTTGTTTTCTTTTTTTTGTTCGGTAAAAAACATGTCTGAGCTGTCACTGGGATCGACCCACTGCACAGACTTGCTTACCGGGAGGAAGTTTTCTGTTTCTGACGGCCCATTTGAAAGCAGATCAAGGCGATAAGCCAGATTGAGCAGGTAATAAGTCATTTTAACTGATTCATCATTTAACTCACTCTGACGGACTGATATCCACACTGATAATATCTGCTACAAATTATAGGCTGTGAAAAGATCGACTTTACAGGCTCAATCATGTGACAGTGAAAGATTTCGCTTGTAGATTTCTGCTTCAACCTCAGGGTACAAGTGATAATTTCCTGGCAAAGCAATGTTTCCTCCAGCTGTTTTTTACACATTTGTAGACATTATCTGAAGGACGTGCATGTTAGAACCCAAGAAGTGGGATCAGATATTAAACACACGAGCAGTCACATCTTATTCGGCAGTAGTGCAGCATAGATGCTTCGGTCCAGTAAATCCTCCTGCACGCTCCTCTCAGGCAGCACTCTCACCTAAACCTGTTTCTAGTAGCAAGAACGCAGCTGAAGAAGACTACACACCTTCTTCCACAAAGCAAACTATGCACTCCTGGCAGTGTTGCTGTAAACAAACTCTAAATAAGGACCATTTCTACCCTTTCTATAAAGGTGTTTTTTCTTTTTATAGTTTTTAAAATGTAAGTTATTTCAACTTTAACCATTGCATCCTCTCAGCTGTTTTTTCAAGAATCAGTGCAGTAAATGAGAAAGGCCAACCAGCAATGAGGGAATAAATTCTATATTTAGAGCAGCTTTTCTGTCAAATAAATGGATTTCTGTTTTTACAGCTTTGCCAGGTTATAGAACTTTAATAAGGTTTATATTTGCTGTTGTAGCAATAATGCAGTACACCAGACACACTACATTTCCTGCAAAAACAGCTGTGGCGCTTTGGGAGAAAAAAGAAGCACTCAGTAGCCCCAGAAATGATTCATCATAGTTACAGTGTTGTAAAAAAAAAAAAGAAAAGAAAAGGACTTTGAGTGTGCATCGTGCATGTTTTTTAGTTGTAGTTCTGTTGAACGAGAGATGGTGGCCACCCCAGGGGAGCTCTCTCTTGTAGTCAAACTCCAGCATGCTCTGCTAATCCTGTTAAATAAGCGAGGACTTGTAGCACCTCCAGCAGATTAGATGTGACCAGAACTGAGGAAACACCTGAGCGAAGCCAGAAATTTGACCAACTCCGAAAGACAGAGCAAAGTGAAATAAAGTGGAAGGGAGTTTATGTTGTGTTACGCTGAGGTGGAGCCGTCGTTGAGTCAAGTTGCTTCAGGGCATGAGAGGGGAGGTCGTTAAATGAGCCGGTCCTGCTTTACTGTACCTGATATGAAAATAAATCAGAATCATATGCATCTTTGAAGCATTCACATGTGAAACGATGAGTCCTTTAAGAGTGTAATATACTGACCTTGTTTTGACTAATATGAAGAAGACGTCCTACAGGACATACGTGAATGTACAGAACGTGACTGCACTGTATATCTGCAAAGGTAGAGAGCGTGCTCCAGAGGGGAAGTTTATTTTTCCTCATACATTCCTCCACCTTAGCTCTGTCATAAGCTATTTTCTGCTCCGCTGCAAATCCTAATTGATCGAGTTCAATCTCAGCTTTACGTTACATGGGCAGATGACATCATTTGATACCGATATTTTGCGCCGTTCTCGCGGGCTAATGTTGTTTTGCCAGCTTTATGGCAACGCACCGTCTAGACAAAGGCATATGTACACAAAAATCAAGCGTATAAATGTTTAGACAATCATTATTTTAATTTAAAAATTTTAAGGTTGACTTACCTGCGGTGGATGGTGCCAGTCATTGTTGGATGGTGACAGCGCGAGTGTTATGCTAAGGCCTCCGGTGCTTTGGTCTTTTTCAGGCTCGCATGCTTCACGGGGCTAAGTCAAGAGTGGAGAGACAATAGTGCAATTTATTACACAGCTGAAGATCAGGTTCTGCTGTCAATCCTGGCTTTGCTCAAAGGATGTGCCGCGTGTTTGTGTGTGTGTGTGTGTGTGTGTGTGTGTTGTTTCAGTTGTGATGATGGAAGTTATTTTGTGCATTGTCACCCAAGTCTGACATTTCTGACAGTCAGCACTCTCGTCAAACAATCCCTTCATAATCCTCCACTTTTTAAACAAACACGATGTGATTAAATGCTGTGAAATAGTTTCTTAAATGTGGTGGCTGAAACCCAGGTACCTGGATTTAGTGGTCACAACCCTAAAGGAGGAATTTCTCTCTCACATCTCCAATTAAAAGATACCAGTGTGATTTTTTTTCTCTTGTACTTCCATTTAGTTACTTCTATGAAAGTAGCATTTTCTGCTTAAAGATCTTTATAATCTTCTAAATGCCTTAATATGTAGTTTTCTGTTTTTTTCTTTAACAAGACAGTTAAGACACCCTCAAACATCAGTCACTACAGGCTTTATTGGCATTCATTTCTTCAGGGTAGTACAGCAGCCTCCCAGAGGGGCTGCTAAATCAACCTTAAGACCCAAGACTAGTGCTTTAACCCCTTGACTACCTCTCTCCAACTCCTCCCCCCTTTTAAAGCTTGTCCTTTGGACATTTACTAATAAACAACAGGTCAGCACCTGCAATGGCAGGTGATTTATTTAACTCCGAACAGCCGTGACGAGCTTGCAGTGAGGAGGTGGGTTGGAGGTTAAGGGGGGAAGATCCTCCCCAGAAAACCAGCTCCCCGGCCCCCGCAGGCCTGGAAGTCGACGCCCCCACTGTAAAGCACTTAGTGCTCACTTCGTTCTGCTTCTCATCTGACTGTTTTCTTTATTTCCCCAGTAAAAGACGACAGAATCGTTCCAGTTTATCACCATGAGCTCATAAAAAGCCTGGAGGATAAAATAATCATTTGTATAGCAGGTGGGGGGAGTTGAAGCATGTCCCCAGTGTATGACATCACTGGGCCTGACCGCCTCCCAGCCGTGCCAGTGACACAGGGCCACCATGTCGTAAACCCACGATAAAGGATTAGAGCATGTTTCCACTGCATCTGTCCAGTGAGCTGAGCTGATCGGACAAGGTACAGTGCAAGATGTTGTCCAAGGACCTAACTAGAACAGAATTATTGAGTAACAGGAAATTAAAAAATTCCTGCAATGCCGATCCACCACTCAAAGTAATTCTTTTGCAATCTGGCCTGCCCCCTCTCTGAACTTCAGCCATTGGGGGTTCATTTTGTTGTTGTTTCCGTCAAAATATCCCAACATAAAAGGAAGGAGGACAAAGACACTGTACCTTTATCAGTTTTTGTTTTCTTTTGTTTTGTTTTTTCATAGGAAACGTATCGTTTTACGCATCATAAGATAGTAAAACCTGTACTGGTTTCACCTTCATAATTACAGTTTAGAGCAACAAAACTCTTAAAAGTTAATAAAACTGCAAGTTTAATGATTGCGTTTAGTGAGATTCTAGGTTGTCTGGTTCATCCATTTGGAGTATTTACTTAGCTTCTCTTGCCAAATGCAGATAGCTCTCTCGCTGTTAAATCCCTGCATAATACATGGGATAAAGGCCTAAATGTTTCACTGCTCCAAATCTCCCCTGAATAATTACACTGAAATTTTATTCAACTTTTATGCCTCTTAGAGTCGGATCCCTTTCCAGGAATCCAACGTTTCGCAAATCGGACCTTCATCTCACCACGTGGGCACTTTTCTCTTTGGTCAGAAAGACGAGTGTTAACAAAATCACTTAGTATTATAGCAAACACACGTAGGCGGAAGATAGCAAACATCCTTGGCTATGGAGGGGTGTTTCTGATCATATATTGTCACCGTTAAAGCTACTTTGGGATGTTCTTGTCAGAGGTAGCTCCACATTTTTGGCAGTTTCTGACACAACCCCTGTGACCATGAGTCGTATATTCTCACTGTTTTCATTTTATATTAACTAAATCAGACAGATTGAAAATTATTACATCTTTAAATAACTTTTGGTTAATTCTGCGAGTTTTTTCAGGTATTATTATGAATTATTCTAACACATTACACAATCACCCGCAAGTTAGAGCAGACAGACTCCGTAAAACTGTAAGCAGGTGTGAATGAATGCTGAACAGAGGTATGGAAGCGTGACCGCAAGCCCACCCACACCTTTCACATTAAGTAACATCAACCTTAAACCTGCGTGTAAAATATTAACAAACTGAGAAAAAATGACAGCTGCCTCACTTTAAGTTTCATCAGCATGTGGAAACAGTTAATATCATACCTCTATTGTAGCCTGTTCTCATTAGCAGAATGACTGAAGCAGGAGGGCTGGGGTGCGGGGTGATGAAGAACATCCAGGCTTGCGTTTTCAAGACTTCAGCACACGTAAACACAACATGAGGATTTGGTGAATTCACTTCCTGCTTTGAGAGAGCCACTCTACTAAAAGGAAAAGAAAAAAAGCAGTACAGCTGGGGTCATGTACTTGTTCCCATCAGTTCCATGGTGTTACCTTCAGGGTACCAGGACCAGATTATGTTGGGGTTTTCAGCTGTTTTCTATTAGTCAAAACATCTTTTTGCATTCTTATGTTAATTCTTTCTAGAATAGTTCACCATTATATGTGAACTGCAGTAAATTTTTAATTTTGGAGGCTGTTTCAACACAGCTAAGAAGTCTTGTTTGTGTGCATGTCCCTTCCTCCACTTAATAGAGTAGGTAAAGAGTAACACCTCAGGCAAACAAGTAGGAAAATAAAATCTTTAGAGACTATGAAAAATCCCACAGTAACTTTGTACCTGCACTGCTTACTAGTTTTATTTTAGACAAACACATCAGCTAAATGTTAATCATGGATTTTCCTAGTCCCCAAAGGTTGCTGTTCTGTTTTTATTCTACTGAAACTGTGCCATTACCGGTTAGATTCAGGCACTGAAACAGTCCTTGGTTTGGGAAAGCTGGTTCAAAATAATCTCCTTCTTGGACAGGTGTTATTATCTGATGAGCTGGGAGTGAGACCCTTTTCACTGTTTCTGTAAACCATGCGCCGCGTGTCTGTGAGGCAGTTTTGACAGAGTGGCAGTGTTTGACATCCTGGGAATGAGAGAAGCCTGGAAGTGCGGTGACAAGAGTCAGTTTTGTGTGTTTTGGGAAAACAGTTTTAGATTACATGCAGTGATTTGACCCATTTCTAATAAAACATATTTATTTGAGCAACTAGATGCATTTCTGATTTTGAACAATAGGCTATAACTTCAGTTACTGTTCAGGTAAAAGCAGGTAAAATGAAGCTGTCAGTGTGGGAGCATTCTCCCTATATGACATTAAAAAAAACATTTTGTATCGTTGTGTATATTTAATGCCTCATACAAAGTCTAGCTGTGTCTCACTCTGTCATGTACATTACATCAGCCTCAGCCTAATTCTGCTCCAACCAAACAATCATTTGGATTAATTGTCAAAGAAAATCTCCCGTACAGAAACACGACAGTCGCTGGAAGCTTGTGTGTGTGTGCGTGTTTGTGTGTTTATTTTTCCCTCTGTCACAAACATGAGGACTTGAGTGGAGTGTGAGTTGTGTTTGAAAGGTGGTAAACCTGCTGAGGCTCTTTAATTTCCCCCCTCTTCACCGGCATGAGGGATGGTTCAAAGGGTGACTCTCTGACAGGGCATGTGATCGCTCCTCCGTCCTTTATCTGCCTCCCCACATTAGCACGTAAATGAGGCTGCACTTTGGGTTTTGGGAGCTGAAGCGTGCTCAGTGTAAACAGGAGTTGTACTGTTATCATTATTGGACAGATTTCTGACATCCTAACACCTCCGTTTCATTAACATTCAAAAGGGCTGGGATTTGACACTGCCTCTGTTTATACAGATTTTTGAATACTTTGCGGTGGGGATTGTATACAAAATACTGTATACATAGTATCGCCACTGTTGAGTGGAGTTACACACCTTTGTATTGGCAACCTGAGCTTTGCGGTGTACGCAGATGATTGGATGTTTAAGTCCTGAAGTTAACTTAAGAGGCTATAGTCGGACCCTAACAGTGATTTATAAGAAGAGACTCTTTAGTTCGAGATGGAGCCAATATTGTATGTATAATTAGCTACAGTGCTATATTTCAATGTGCTTGCATATCGATGTTGATGTCTGTGCTGAAGTGTGTTCTCAGGCCTACAGTGGGGTGACTGCAGGGTCCTGAAACTCCATTGTGAGTCGAGCAGAGCTTATCGCATGGGAGAGAACTGGCAGCCTCTTAAAAGGTATTATATGTGCTCTCGTTCTCCTTCCCTCTGTCTGACAGGAGCCCTTGGGATGAAAGGAAAAAGCAGTGGAAAAAGAGACATCGGTTCCCGACATGGGGAAGTCTTTGTTTCTATTCTCTCCATCCCAAGTCTCTCCAGGAATCCTAATTTCCACCATTCACCTACCTATCGGCAGATAAAAGCTGCTTGAAGGGGGGGATTTCCTCAATTGAGACAGCTTGTAACCAGTCTGCATAAGGGGGAAGCCGCACAAAGCTCCGTGAGTGAGAGGAGGTTGGAGCGCAGATTTCAAACCGCTTTGAATTCGAACACACTGGTGAGTGAGTTGTTCTAAAGGACATTTTCACAGAGGCCGATTTGAAACCTGGCTGGGAATCTCCGAGCTGAGAGTTTGGATAAGAACACTGACACACGCCATGAGAATCTCCTCAAATCCTGAATATTCCCAGGAAACCAAAGCGAGGATGCTGACACGGCTTGTGAGAGCGTCATAGCCTTGTTTCTCATTATGTCGGTTTCTCGAAACCACTTTTTATTAAGGTTGTTTGCTTTTGGTGGGGGGATGATTAGATGGTGATGTCCAAGTTCAGGGAATGCCAGGCTTGGCAGCTGACGTCCTTAATGCGGCTGCTTGGCATTAGAATGGGGGAGGAGAAAGTCCATGCCAGTCTCCGGGGAGTGGGAGGTGTTAACTTCTAATGGCTTTCTCTGCCACAGCCCTGACATCTGCAGGGCTCCCAGCAAAAGAGAGTGAGGCCTTTTTGAAAAATTAATGGAGCTGAATGCATCTCACAGCAAGGAGAGGGCTGGATTAATCAGCACATTAAGGGCTAGCTCCGGATTGGAAATAATTATTGGAGCTGACAAGGTGCAGAGGTGCCAGTGCCAGCTCCTTTCAGGAATGCATTTTAAAAAGCAGTTTAAAAAGCCTTCAGATGTTGGCATTATCTTGCGTGACCAAATTAGGAGCAAATGAGAAAAGTTTATCTGGCATTTTGGAGTATTGAAAGAGCTTAGGCTTTATAAATTATACAGTGTGTGTTTGTGTGTGTTGGTGTGTGTGTATGTGGAAGCACATGTGTCTGCACAGCGTGCACGCAAAAGGGGTGCAGATGTGTTTTTTTGCAAGTGGGGGGAAGGGATGAGAATGAGAATTATGAGTAAATCCTTTTTTTTGCAAAAAAAAAGAGGAAAAAAACAGGTTTCCGATTAAAAGTGGGTGTGTGGTTTTGTTTTTTTTTCTAGAGGGACTGCACAAAACTTTAAGGGGGATTAATTTAAATGGGTGCTTGAAACTATCTTACTGTTTGTGCAAATGAAAAGTGGATGTCTTAACATCCTGAAAGAGCCAGACGGTAAACTGATTACTGTTGACCACCCATGAAAAGCATGAAGAAGGAGGGGTGGGGGGGTTGAAGAGAGAGAAAGAGAGAGAAATGATTTAATAAGCGGCATGTTTTTCTGCCTTTCAGAAATAATCCTCTATAATTTTTCTAAGCAAGTGATCGGGCAGGCGTTACAGTCATCATTAACATACTCTACATTTCAGACATCATTTGCCCGATAATAGCTGCTTCCATCTGAAAGGAATCAAGGTGATGCAAGCCGAGTCGAAGATAAGAACCGTTGCTGCGGAAATGCAAAACATTGCAGTATTTTTATTTATTACATTTGGACAAATCAAAGTGAAATTGGAATTAGTTATGTAAGTTATTACGAGGCTACCTGACATTTGGATGTCAAAAACTGGAGGAAAGAAATGAGCAAACTGCTGCAAGCTAATACAAAACATATTTTCTTATAATAGCTGCTTTATGATTCCTGCACAATTTCCAGGGTTGATTTTTTAATTAGTGTTACAAATGGTCAGTGAGCATTTCTCTGGGTTATCCTGGATAAAATTGAATGTGACTCTGCCCTGAAAGCAAACAAAATATGACTGAATGGATTAAGAGTAATAATGTTTACATCTTCGTGGTGGTATGAAGACACCTTTGAAGAGAGGCGGTCCACAACATCAAAAGAAGCTCTGTGTGGAATGCCAAATGTTTAGCTGGCTGTTTGATCTTTAAAGCACCGTCGATCAGATATGCAACCTTGGATAGAGATCTCCATTATGGCTGTTAGTCTCTTTTAAGTACAACGGCTCTTCAGGTAAAGTGCTCGGTAACAAACTGGAGGGCCTTGAGCGTCGTCTTTACGGCCCCTGTTCCGCTTGCAGTGAAACAAACTTCAGGCGGCGGTGAAAACTTCAACGCTGTGAACGAGCGATTACTCGAGCCAACGCCGATGTAATTCCGTTGTCTCGAATGTTGTCGCCGGTCCTCGCCATGTAATTACACGGAGCGTAGCTAAAGTCAAACCCCAGAAAATGGGTGGATTTCGCCGATGCAATCAGGTTTGTGATATACCCAATTCAAGGGATGCAAATTTGATTTAACTATTTCCAGGGCTGATGTATGGAGCAAGATATTACTGAAAAGGCACGTAAATTGAAAAAATAAATAGGAAAGAGATCATCTTAATTACCTTGAAATTAGACTCATATTCCACGGTGCTGATATCAGGAAGTGACATAGGTTAGAGATTTCACTTGTTTATTCACCAGCTGACTTGGCGATTGCCATACGTTTGCGTTTATATATGGCGTATCAGTGAAATTGTGTTTGTTTCAAGATGCTGCAGATTATCCAAAGGTGTGAAAAGATTCATACGACTGAATTGCTTAATATTGAATACTAAATCAATTCCGTGTCTGTGTGTGTTGGGAGCGGGGCTGGGGAGGGGGGGTGTCTCTGCCCTGCAGCTTGTGGGCGTAAAGCTTAAGCTTCTACATTCATGAAATCCAACAGGATATTTACCACCTGTAAATGCTTACATTACGTGAAACTCTAATTTCCCCAGATCCATGTGTGTATGATTGTGTTTCTGAGACCTCATCCAGGCCCGGTCGCCTCAGGGGCTGAGACTGGACAGCTGTATTCACTATTGTAACACTGAACTGCTTTGGACTTTGTGTTTCTTCATCACGGTACTTAAATCCAGTGAAAATGGGGGTTTTAACTTCTTTTTTAAAAGATGTTTCAGGTATATGCATCTATATATTTCATCGTGTTCTAAATAAATAAAGGAAAATTCAACTTTCATGCTTCCAGAAAGGAATTATGCCTTAAGGAAATGGCCAAACTTCACAAGAGTGGGTGTTTTCAGAAAAGACGCATAGGCCTTGTCATTATTTCCTGCCCCACCTACTATTTTTTTCCTCTCTGTCTGCAGAGCAATGCATCTCTGCCCTGCAGCCACAGCCTCGAGCACGTCATTCTGGGAAGCATTCGAGAACACCTCTGTCTCCTCTTTTCAAAAGCTGTTTAGTGTCTGGGAATATTTGTGAATTCCTTTTGATATCATTACATACATTGTAGTGTGAAGCGCTCCTGCACATACATGCGGGGTCACAGTGTCTTTGTGTCTTTTTCTCCCCGATCCACACTTAAAACAATGTCGATGGATTAATGTTTTTTGTGATGGATTAAAGAGCTACGAGAGCGACGTGTCTGCGTGAGAAAAGGCTGCTCTTGGAAAAGCTTTGCTTTTTTTTGATGATCATTGTCGTGTCACCGCGTGAACAGAACAAATCAATCCCAGTCTTCATATTCGCACATCACCTGCTGTGTGGTTAGTCACCAGCCACCACTAGGTTACATCCCAGACTAAATAAATTATGTGTATCAGAAAAAACCATAGAGAGGAACAAAATTGCAGACATTTTACAATATCTATAAATATATAGAGTCTTAATAATATTTAAAATATGTTAATCATATTCAACCTTCGTTTCCATGGTTTTAATCATACCTTTCTAACACAGCCCCTTCTCACCAGCATCTCGTTCTTAGCAAAAGTAAATGCAATTTTAGATGAGTTCATTTAAAACACATTTGCATCTAAAGAAATGTAGATGGTGCAAAAACCACAAGGGGGGAAATCAATGTGGTCCTTACAGTAGCCTGTAATTAAACTTTCTTAAAGCTACTAAAAGAGATTTCATGAAGGCCAAAGGTCCTAGACTGGCACCATGGGTGCTGTGAGGGTGCTGATGGTACAGTACGGTGGCGAGGGAGAGCTGTGATAAAGGGCAGCTGCCGGCGATTTAATGAGGGAGCAGGGGATGTGGCCCCCCGCTGCAACTCATCGCCACTTAATGGCACCACTAATCCCTGCAGAGATGGTGCTGTACACACAATTGGTCTCCCCTTCATGTGGCGAAATATCCCAGCAACACTTTCTCACACCCAGCATCACCAGTTAGCTGTTCGCAATCACTATGAAATGGTGCCTCTTTCAAAAACATTGACAGAAGAAAAGATGAGCCGCTTCTTGCAGGTGATTCAGTCTGGAGCTCAGTCCTTTGAATGTTGTTTCTGGCTAACACCAGCCACTTCACCCACTCTATAACTGAGGACATGGTGTGCAGGTGTAAAGGACTAGAGGGTGTAAAAATGTGCCCATTATTTTTCACTGCAAGCCTCTCTTGTGTATGACTGCTGGCGGCCACATGCTGCTAAACTGCAGGGCAATGAGTCCTCGTGCTTCCAAGGTTGCGGTGTTACGGGTTGAGACAGATCCATCAGCTTGATGTTATTTAAAGCAGGCTTTAATTGGCCCTGGGTGTGAAATGTGATCTATGAGTTGCTGGTCCACTTGTTTTTCACAACACTATGCCATTATAAAGTGGATATTCCCTGACCTGTTAGCTTTGCCAGGAATTCTGTCCCACATTTTCTCTCGCAATCTATTCGACAAGAGCCTCGGGCCTAACATCAGCGATGTGCATATACAGGCCCTCCTGTAGTCCATTCATCAAACACAATGATTTGGCTGTGTGTTTATATGGCGCAAGCAATTCTCCTGTCTATATTTGAACAGAGTCTCATTAGAATAGCGGAGAGAACTTGAATTTCGGGTAGTGCTCACCGCACAAGCACATCGCTCTCAGATGAACATATGGAAATCGATTTGCATGTGAAAAAAGCATGAATGAGCGTCCAAACCGCACTCTGGAAAAACATTCCATGTACGAGAAGAAGAGGGAAGCACTTGCAGCGTCACAGAGCTGAAAAGTTAATGCAGGAATGTCAAAGCAAGCATGTTTCACTTGTAAAACATCTCAATCTGTTAGCATGAGCGCACGATTTATACGTCTCAATTTTAAATACATGCATGTAGAGTGCAATCTGTTTAGTTCCCAGCTGGGAGCTTCTCTTTGTTTTCTGGAGAAGAGTTACTCGCTCCACTCGTCTGGACGATAACTTACTGAAAACATTCATTCTTTGACTGAAGTTGATACTTTGCTCTCAGCGGGACTCCGGGCCAGCGGAAACAAAATCTTTACGATTCTTTACCGTCCATATGTTCTTGTTTATGAGCAGGCACCTCTGCCTGTCATGTTGGGGCACAGAGGGCAGTTTCTTTGTAATTCTTCAGAAAATACGTCCAAACACAAAGTGGTGCCCACCTGCCTGACGCAGACATAAGCCCACGATCTATTTAGACACTAGCAGACACTATCCCTCCCTCAGCTTTAGAGCCAGATGTGCTATGCTCTCGGCGCAGCCTGAACTGCCAGCTGAGGCGAGAGCATTACCCTGGCAAAGAGCATAAAAGGCCACATGAAACAGACAGAGGAGAGGGATTAATGCTCTCCTCCCATCTTCACTTGGCTGTATTCAGCTCTATTCAGCATATCTGGCCTATAATGCATTTACAAACTGGATTGTTACTGACTTTAATAAAGAACAGAGTCTGGATGGCATTCTAATACTCCGAAATTTATCTTGCACCTGTCCCGAGAAACTCGTGTTTTTAAGCCTGACACAGTTATTGATTTGGACAGCGAGTTCATCCTTGTTAAGAAATTCTGCCTTAAATCCTCGCAGCTGTAAATTATTGCCGACGCTTATTGTTGATGAAGCTGTGGTTTGTGGAGACAGAGTGCTCTTTGCGTCAGATCTCAGCGTTTTATGCTGCAAAGAAGGAGAGGACCTTTGTAAGTTAATCGAAAACTCTCGGCACAGACTATTCTTTTAGCGCACGAGACGAAGACACAAGGCTAAAGAGGGCAAACCTCAAAGGGGCGGTGCTTCATATTTCTTTCCAAGAGGATTGTGGGAGATTTTGCATACAAGCACCTCTTGAAACCAAAAAGAGGCCGCAGTGAATCAAAGATGGAAGAAAGAATTAAATGCCAGAGTATACGCAACACACTAAGACTCTTCTTTTATCCTTGTGGTGATTTTTTTGTCACTCTGTAAATGTGCACTTAGTTTGCATTTGGCAAAGATTTCGTGGTGAAAAGACGAATCGGTGTAATCTTTATCCCATGGCAGCGAGTGCAAATGATGAGCCACCAGTAAAAACAGAAATGGAGTGAAGCTCTCGCTTCTATTGCCCCCATCATCTTTGACAAATGGAGCAGCAGTAAGAAAGGCCTCTTTGAGTGAGTTGTAACTTTCGGCAGCCCCTCGCAGGTGCGGGTGATCTTTCATCCTCCCGGCCCTCCTCCCCCTCCGCTTCGGCGTCCAATCTCTGGCCTCCATCAAAAGTGAACGCGCTGCCCCAGGTTCAGATTAACTCCACTCCGACAGACCAAAGGCCTCCCCTCCTCCTGCCCCTTTCTACCTCAACTCACACATCTCCTACAACAGGGGAAATTAGGGCTAGTTTAGCAGATCTTACAGCATCACTAAACACCGCCTCAGATCGCTCGCTGATTGCCTGGCTCAATCCGTTGCGTCCCTCCCACCACCTCCACTCCCCTTCGCTTATCTCTGCCTTTGGCCAAAAGCAGCTTCTCTGCTCTGAACCCTTACTCTCCCCTTACTCACACACAAGCACAAACACAAGCAAAAGCACACACAATCCTCCCTCCAACTTCTCCAGAGGAAATATATAACTAACTTATTGTGAACAATCTCTCAGCAGAGTCAATAGATAATTTAAGTTAAGCCTGATGCCATGTCACAGTGTTTGCCGTCTGCTTTTTCCACTCGGAGTTAATGTTTCTTTTAATTGTGAACCATAATAGAGAGCTTGCTGTGTTCATGATCAACTGTACGACCTCCTTTACAGGTTATTATCCCAGCTTTGTCCCAGACGAGCTTCAGTGGTAACAGATTTACAGATTTATGTGGACTGGGATGAGTCTGACTACAATGAGCTAGGTAACCACAGCTTAGTGGTAGACTTTTGGAAATTACTTATGGGAAAATGGACAGAGCTGTGGTAATTGCTGGAGTAAAATATTTTCTATTTTTTTAATTAAATCTCACCAGATATTTTAAAGGCTTTTTAAAGTCTTGCAGCAATTATGGATGATCAGCTTTTGTAGCAAGCTGGTTAACCAGCGGGTGGTTGGGTGAGACCTGTCATTTGTCTCTCTTGTCAGTTTCCTGTTTTCCTGAGCAACTCCCTTGACCTGGCTGGCAGGCCTGCCTGCCCTGAAGAGCACTTTCCCTTTCCTCATTTTGCGTTGGGCCGACAAGGATGAAGGGAAGGAGGGAAGGGTGAAGGTGGCGGTGGTGGGGAGGGTCCAACTTAATCTGACCCATTGCTC
Source organism: Pundamilia nyererei (assembly GCF_000239375.1). Taxonomy (NCBI): domain Eukaryota; kingdom Metazoa; phylum Chordata; class Actinopteri; order Cichliformes; family Cichlidae; genus Pundamilia; species Pundamilia nyererei. The sequence continues at coordinate 410,621 of NW_005187463.1, forward strand.
AGGTCAGTGAGCTGCTTACAGGGTCTATCCAAACATAGGAGCTTGTTTTGCTAAAGCTGTGGAAAGAAGAAGTACCCTCTTAAATCAATGCTTTACTTAGAGCTGTGCACATGCAAGGTTGTTATGCGTGAAACCACAGGAGGCAGAGCTGGCACACAACCAGCAGCGTACTCCTCTTCTCCACACTCCCCTCACCAAAGGGAAGAAAAAGAAAACTTGCCTCTGCACATGGCCAAAAACTTTTTCACCATTATGAGCTATATTTTTAAAGCATAGCTGGAGTGTGTGGAACAACCCCCTCCCCACACGCACAAACAATTGCTTTGGTTCACTCAAATGCAACGGCATTTTCATTTGGGCCCTCCACAGTGTATGCTCTTCCTATGACAAAAGAGAATTGCAGTCTAAAATGCATCCAGCTGTGTGTACTTATCTTTTTCTCTTGACATATTTTCACCAATAAAGTTCAGCCCTGATCTAATCACGATGCTGCGGAGAGACCAGATTGAGCGGCGCTCATGTATGTTTGTGGTGCACACGCTGGAGCAGTTTGAGTTTTCACCCGCTTGTTTGGGTATCATATGATCTAAAGAGGAATGTAGAAATCAGCCAGATTTATTATTCCTGTTTGAGTGAGAGTTTGCAAAGGCAAAGAGAGAACTGCTTACTGCTAGCTTGAGGAGGCATTTAAGGTATCGTTGAAGTAGCTGCTATGACTTTTCGGGGCACTAAACTGCCTTGTTACAGAGGGGAGCAGGCGCATTGCACACTTCAGAAGTGGTTTGTCATTTAGATTGAATTTTTATGAGTGCCCACAGGCACTTTTTCTCAGGGGTCTTTGCTTTCAGTGAGGTGGGGCGTTGTGGAGTTGTGGTTGACGCTGCAAAGAAAGGAATTCACATTAAATTCTGCAGGTAGGCGCAAACACCTGGGCGAGGTGTGTTCCCAAACCAATGTGCCACAAGTAACCAAAGCAAGCAACGCGCACTTGAACCCAGGTTACACGGGGCTTCTGACAAACATGGCCACTGGTAAAAGGCTCTTGTTGTGACTGTAAACAAAGGCTCTAATTCACCGTAATGGTTCTGTGGGTCCAATGCTCTGGGAGATGCAATGGCCAGTCTCAGTAGCTTAATTATCTTTCTAATTTGTATTAGCACCAGCTATCCTCTCAGGGATAATTATGTGTCTTGTGTGTGAGCAAGCTTAATGAGGTTAACTTAAGTCTTTACATGGAATAAGGGTTCATTCACCTTATAGAGTAAAGAGGCAAGGAAAAAGCTCCTGATTGCTGTGTTTTTCTCCTTTATAGATGAATACCATAAAGTCTTAGAAATCCCAGTAGAGTTCAGAGGTACTGTGAACTTATTCTCAGTGCTAACAGAGGAAGTTAGTTTGGCGTTCTGGTTGAGGGATGTTCAGCTGAATCAGTCGAGAGCGCTCTAGAATGGCTAAACCTTGTCCATCCTCACTGATTATAGATAAAAATCAAAGAGCATTCCTATCAGATTGGTATAACCTCACAATCATTCACTATGTTCCCTCTCCTCCCCCTCCAGTGACATTTTCAGGAAATCTCAGCACTTCCACCAGCCGAAACTCAGCGCGCACTGAAGGGAATCATGTTTAGCAGGTATTGATAAGGCTGATAAGAGCTCAGGCTTGCTCCTTGATATCATCTGAATTCCTAAAGTCCTGTGATCATACGCCTTTTCCCCTCTCGATTCATATGCTGTGCACCACCACTACAAAAGACTACATTTTTCCCTCTTATGACTGAGTGTAATCCACTGCTAAAGAGCCCTCATTTATTTGCTGTACCCCTCCCATTTTTGCTTGCTCAATACTTAGCTGTTTTTACTGCGGGTTGGGGAAGGAAACCATCTTATCTGTGACTAGGGGGATTTATTAGTGCAAAAAAAGATAATTGCTATTCATAGGCCACTGGGGGCTGATTTACAACCACTAATATTTAGGATTCCTAGAGCCGATTTTCAGCTTTTTTATCTCCAGCCCTGCCTGCAGCGCAGAGGGGAGAGAGGTCGATGAGGGATGGACTGGGCAGAGCCTCCGCTCAGAGTAATTTGGTTGAAGACTAATGTGTGAGGAAGTAGCCTGCATGAGAAGGCCTCATCCACGTAGGTCTGCCTGGAGCTGACAAACACCTGCGCTACTTAACCTGTAATGAGTCTGCAACTGAGATCTGTCTTATCCCCTTTTGGTCCACGGGAGCAATTCTAAGGCAACAAAAAATGTCAATAAAGTGGAAAAATCTGGAACGATATTACTTTAAAGTCTCTTTTATTGTCTTTGAATACGTAAAAATATCTGGAATGACCACATTGTTCGCTTTCTGTTTTCCTTCTGGCCTTTTACCCACAGCACAGGGAAAACATAGCTTGTCCTCACAAGGGTCGTGCTTTGGTTACCTGTAACACAGGTAGCTTCTTTTTTCTTTTCTTTGCTTTTTTTTTTGTAGTTGCAGGCGAAACAGGAAATGAAGAGTTCTGGGTCTGTCTGTCCGTGCTGATCCTCCAGCTGACCGGGAGGCAGCGGGGGCTTCAGCGAGAGCACTCAGATGTGAGGTCACGGGTTCAAAGCCCAGGTGTTGTGCCTCACAGCAGGACGTTTCCCAGTTTAAACTGTGTAAATGATTTTAGAGAATGTAGAGGTTAACCAGAGATCAGCCTCTGGTGAGACTCCTTCTACAGTATCTGTCAAAGACGTCAGTTTGTAAACACTCTGATCTGGCTTCAGTGTGCTCACGCTAATGTGCTCTATTACTGCAAATCCAAATCACCACTTTAAGTAAATCTCACCTCTCTGTTTTGGTGAGCAAATTTGATTGTAGATAACTTCAGATAAGAATTAAACAATTATTAAATTTCGTTTTCAATTTGAAAACAGCGTATCTGCGCATGCAAGCTGTGATATTACAGCAGGAGAAATTTTTATGAAAAAAAAAAAAGGCGGCTGAAGAATCCCGAGTACATGCAGCAACTTCCTTTTGATTCCCATTTCATTGATTTAATTTCTCATCCTTAAGAGATGTCACTTTGTCTGAAAATGTATTCATCCTGCATATGCGACTCTTAATAACGCTAATCTTTTCGCCAGAGCAGAAATCTCATGGAGGGATAATCTGAGATAAATATAGTTAATTGAGGCCAGGTGAACTTTCTTTATCAGCAGCACAGTCAACCAATCTGAAGTAAATGTGATAATTAGAACGGAGATGTCTTCACCAGGAACAGCGCGTGGTCCTGTCCCGCAGCCATTTGCCTCAAATTATATCTGATTTCACAATACGTCAGAAATCTATAGCAAATTAGTTGGGCTGCGAATGCACTCATGTTTCCTATAGACATGCCTGAACGTGACAATCTGGAGGGAAGAAGGACAGCTTCTCCTCAACCACTCAGTCTACTGATCTTAAATAACACTGCACATCTTACAGTGCACCAAACAGCCCCCTCCCTGAGAGACAACAGGTCTAAATCAAGGGGAAAACGGGCTCACGTCTCCCCCCCTTCCGCTTGCTGGTGAGGTATGAAAGAGTGCTCTCTTTGGCCATACATGCAGCCTATGCTCCACTGAGCCTGACCACCATTAACACCCCTGAGAAACTACGTCCTAATTACTCATTCAGCCCGACAGAATCTCCTTAATTACAAACTTCATTAGCCTGCAGGACTTTGTTTTTCTCTTGAAAAGGAGGGAGCAGGGGGACAGCTCAGGCCAAGGTGCAGTGGAGGCGAGGGGCTATGTGCTTTAGCACCTTATTCCTCCATGCATTTCTTTTTTCTTCTTCTTCTTCTTCTTTTTTTTTCAAAGGAGATGTTAAGACCTCAGTCAGAGATCTAATTAGATTCATGGTGAGAATCAGACACCTTTTAACTAGCCTCTGGAGTCCCCCTAAAAGGACAGCGAGATCCAGGCTAAGAGAGGCACAGAGAATTAAATGAACCTACTCCTGCCTTTCATGTGTGAAGTGGTCTGATTTGCCATGTCCTCACCTCCAAATACAAAATAACCTGCAGCACTTACACACCCCGCTACCATTATACCTCACTCATAAACACATAGAACAGCCTGTGTGTGCGTGCGTGCTTGTATTGGAGGGGGACAAAAAGCTTCAACAAGACCAGGTGCTGTGGCTTTAGCTGTCGTTGTAATTGGACTTGAAAAGACATAGATTGCCATTTCCTCGTTTATATATTCCACACTCGGCGGTGCACCTGTTTATTCTGCCCGCTCGTCTGAGGTGCTGATGCGCACATCGCGTGGCTTCACAGTCAACCCGCCCCTCATTTCTGTGGGTTACATGCATTTAGAGCTCATATGTTCACACTGCATGCAATTATATGGTTGAAGGCGCTTTAGCCAGCAAGCGTTAGCACCAGTTAGAGTCAGGTGAAGCACAGAGCACTTCTCGGTTGCTGCTAATGCATAATGGAGTGCTGCACAACCGTCGAAGTTGGAGAGTTCCCAGCCAACGCTGGTCAGACTTCAAAGTCTCTCTGTGCTGCTGCCTGTGGAGAGGTAATTATTTCACCTTAAGCTTACGTAAACCGAGTTATGCTTGTTATTAATTAGAAGGTGGCTCTCACAAACTCCACTTGAGATGTTTAGACAGCATCCCTCTCCTTTCAATAAATAGCTAAGCTGTGCAGAGGAAGAACATTATGAGTGAATGGGAGTGAATGATCAGCAAGAGTAATTTAGGTCAGTTTCTCTGTGGAGGTGCTAAGTTGTTCATTGGCCCATAATAGGTGTCACAAACTGAATTACTGCCACCAATCATTTACACCGCCTGTCAAGCAAGGCTCCAGCTCTCCAAGCAGTCACACTGAAACCTGCACTAAAAGCCTTTTCTTGTCTTTCTGCGTTGCTTAAACATGTCAGTGTTTAGATGTCAGACACTTCAGCACACTGTATTTTCTCCCCCTGCCGTAACACATTTGGAACACATGGCCCGCGCGGTTTTCCAGCAGGGAATTCGAGAACATCTGCCGCCATAGCAAAGACGTAACAAACATGAAGCTTCTCGTACTTTTTCCAGCCTCATCTTCTGTATATTACTTCCATGTTTGTGTGCATAATCTCAGCTGAAGTTGCAGCCCTCGGGCTCATGAGACAAAACCACTTCTTTTGTTAGGTGTTTGTGCTGAACATAACGATGTGTATTTAGCCACGACCGAGGACATTCAATTTCTCGAGACAAAGCCACAGACTGTTTTGTCGGACGGTATTTTTCCACGATGGAGCAGAGAACGCAGAGACACCCACTACCAAACCGCAAATGCATACTCGCTCATACAAGACACGCACACACAGTCCTCCACGGAAAATATTGTTTGTGAATATTAGTCATGTTTAAACCGACTTCAAGTGTCTGTTGCGCAGAGGGGGAGGTGGGCTATTATGACAGAACTGACCAGAGAGTTGGCACGGCGTCGCATTGATGCCACAAATGACTTCAGTGTTGTATGAGAAGCTAATGAGAGCTGGCGTAAGAGTTGGATCAGCATTCATGAAGACGTCGCGTGAAGCAGCTGAAACGTCATGAATTACCATGAATTACAGAGTGTCAAGAAACCCCTTCTGGTGTGTTATGAAAACTGCCTGTTGTAAATTAGAATAAAGTGGTCTGGTCAGTGTTGCTTGTCATTCTCCAGTTTTGACTGAGGGTAATTTGGAAAGGAGGGTAAAAGCTCCATATTCCAAACTAAAGCGTGAAAATGTGCAGAATGAGCTGGTAAATATTTTCAGTCTGGAGCCACACTTCTGTTTTTAACACACACCAAATATGTCAACACACACACAAGCAGAAATGTCAAAACACTTCATAATGACCTTTGTTGTTAAATGGTAAATAGATAGTTAATTCAACAATTACAGGATTAATTATTTACTAATAACATAGGATAATTATTCCTGTTTACCAATCATTATTAAGGCAGTAATATAGTTATATAATTAATTCATGTGTAGAAAAAAAATAATCTTATTCAATCCAATTTTATTTATGGGACACCTAAAAATTCTAGATATTAAAAAAGAAAGACCCTTCAACATTTTTTTAAATTATATGTAGTATAATGCATGGTGTCATAACTGATAGGAGAAATATTGTAGTAAAGCTTTCATTACTGATCGCTAAGCTCGTTCTAATTCTCAGGGCACCAAAATATTGTAGATTTGTCATAACTACTGGCATCACAGAGATACACAGTGATCAGTGAGATTATTCTCACTATATATATATTTTTTTTTTTTCTTAAACAGGAAGTGACTAATTTGTGTCTGTTTAAGCAACAATATTTCAAAAAATACCAAGATGCTAGCATAAGTAAGCAGCCCCCCCCCGCCCCAAGCTCACATTCTTATAATTTACGCCACTGCCCACCTTACCTTCTTAGTTTTAAGTTATTTAATACAATTATTAAGAACATAAGCTTCGACTTTTAGAATAGCCATGTAAGTAATGTTTATAGTAGCGCTGCTGTGTGTTTACTAACTTCTATAAAGATTTATAAACATCATTTCCAGCTTTACAGTACCATCAACAAAATGTTCACGGATATGTTTGCAAAATTAAAAAAATATATGCAGGTTATCGTTGCTTAAAGCTCAATTTATTGCTAGTTTTTATACATTGCCCACTTGTTTCACAAGCAAATTAATTATCTGGTAAAGGAAACATCAAAATAGCGCCACCGAAAAGTATTTCTTCTATATTAATGTTATCATATAGTTATTTGTGTTATGATCAACTATAGCTCAGGCTATAAAACAAATTAGAATAATAATTTTTCACCTTACCATAGGGTGGTCCAATGCAATAGTTTACAGTTCCACTTTGAAACTGTGCCATTTCTTTTTAGTGTTAACAAAACTATTTAAGGCTACAGTACCAGTAGTATTTACTGATATGTGCTTTACTTCAGGCTAATGTTTCTCTTGTTTGCCAACAGTCTATTTTAAAGCCACTTAATGAAAAATCCAAACATCTAAAGTTACATTTTAAATGTGTGTCATGGGCTCAGTTGACTCCTGCGTTGAAAAGGAATAAGGAAAAGCGATGCACCATCCGCTACCCAAGAGCATGCAACCCCCTGTCTGCAAAGACCACTAGTATTTTATTGCTGCTTCACTTCCCAGACACTAAACACTCCACTGCTGTCAGACTCAGCCCAAAGTAACTTGATATTTCATGTTTTTTGGGGGCCAGATTTTGCTCCCTCCCAGTCACCAAAAGGGGGAGACACAGCGAAGCTTTGAGGGGGCAGAAGAACAGGTGCCCACAATTTCACCTGTCTGCTCTGTAACCCATGCTCTGGGAGCTATGTTACACTTCAGCTCTAATTGTAGCCACATTTGCAGCGATTTCACAGGGATGAAGTAGCAGAGGGGAAGTGGACTCAAAAGTCCACTTTTAGAAGTGAGCTAATTTAATTGCATGTGACCATACCCTCACATGGAGCGACATAAAACACGGACAGGAGAACCAGCAGCTTACATAGACACACACACACACACACAAGAGCAATGGAGCTTCAGCAAGCCGTAGCACTACAGCCTGTTTATTCTAAAAGCAGGAGGTCATAAAATCAGGCAGTATTTTCAAAAGTACCTGCAAGCTGCATCCTGCAAACAGACAGAGCTGTGTCAGTGCTGATGATGTGGGAGGGGACTTGCAGGTCAAGAGACACAAAATAGTTCAGCAGGCACATGTGATATATTTAGTGAGGCCATTGTTTGTTTTATTTAGAGAGCGAATTGAGGATTTTCCAAACTGCAGCGCCCCTGAGGTATTTTATCAGGTGTACAGTCCGCCATGTGTTACACATTAGCGAGCTGAAGGGAATGCTGCTTGCAGATACAACCTATAAAATGTTTGGAGGTTGGAACTTCAGAGGACAAGGGGTCGACAATCGCTCTCTTCAGAGCTGGTGGTGGATATGTGGGAAACACTTATATGCAAATGAAACGGCCTCAAATTACAGCCCAAATTGCCCCTATATCGTTAGAGAAAATAAGCATTAGGAATCTCTGGCATTGCAGTTTGCCATAAGAATATTAATGCATGGAAAAATAGGTGTTTACTGCTGCAGCCAATTATAATAAGAAGAGTTTAAGGAAGACGGGGGAAAAAACAGCTAATAAAGTTTCTGAGGCCTTCCAAACTGAGCTGTGCCTGTGCAGTGTGGTTACTGAGGGGAGCACACAGATATGCTGGTGGTGTCTGCAAATGCAGGGCGCAAGGCATGATGGGACTGAGGCCTGACAGACGGGGAGGGCGGCCATTGTGCAGGTGGAAAAAAATAAAGTTTACTGTTTCTGAAATGCAATGAATATTTCATAGTGAAATAACCATTTGTCACATGTAGGTCATGTGACGAGCGCGTGTGTGTGGTGACCTTGGTGAACATGGGCAATGGAGCACCAAAACCCAGTGAGTGAAACTCTGCATGGGCCTGTCAGAGCAGCTTGTAATGTGCCACTTGGCTTTGTTCATCTATTAACAATCACATTTTGGTGCCAGGCTCTTAGTGTGTGTGTGTGTGTGTGTGTGTGTGTGTGTATACGATGTCGACCTGCCTTGAATACATTAACTCAAGTGTCTTTTTGTTTTTTTTTCTTTTCTTTTTAAAGAACAGTCAGCATATTTATATCTTACAGCTTTGGTATTTTCCTTTTTTTTTTAAACAATATGTTGATTTTTTTTTCCAGTATAGGATCTCAAACGCTAACAAGTTCATTGTCATGTCAGGAAACGCAGCAGGCCGCTGTGATGCCTTTAGGAGCGCTTCGTGAGTGTCTGCGTGTTTAATCCTGCTCTTAAACGCCTCACCTCGTTCAAAATCTGAGCTGGAAATAACTTAAGGATAAAGGACGCGTTATTCACAAATATCGCCACTTCTGCCCAGCTGTGTTCATGCCCCTGAAAGTCGGTAGACTAGTTAGTCCGAGTCAATAACCGCTGACTGTACCCGATGGCAAATTGGAAATTGCTGGGTTCGGAAAACATAATCATCCGAGCACATCGTGGCTGCAAACGCCACTCCTTCGTTATTAATAATAAAGAAAGAAACTGAATCCGAGGCGTGGATGTTTAATTTGTTATTATGTAAGCTATTTGAAGAGTGATCGTATGGTAATTGCTCATTAGTCTTGTATATTTATTGCTGCACCTTATGTCGAGGCCAGGGGAATTGTGCGGGGTTCATTCTCTCGTTTCAAGGATCAATTTCAGAGGCAATTTGTGAAACAGGACAGATCAAGTTAGGCCTGACGTTGGGTCTGTAACGGGGTCGGCCTACAGGTGCCACCTCACAGACATTCATTTTACCCCCGACGAGATGCTCTTCGAAATGAAACTCCTCTGGCAGACGACGTGTTGACAAACTATCCAAATCCATCCTTTCAGAAGCCACTTCTTCCGACTTAAGAGATTCCAGCTCGATCAATTATTGACTTTGCGCGCTAATACCGAGCCTGTCCTCCACTTATTCCCTCCCTCGGCCACTATTCACATTAGTGGTGTCAGCGGACGTAATTATACCTACTAATTGCAGATTAAAGGTTTTGGGTCAGTGGGGTCACTTGATAGGACCGACTACTCTTTTCAGTGGTGGATAATCGTTTCACGTTGCGCGCTAAATGTTTGATGCAGCGGGAGCTCGTTTCCAAATTGTCCAAAATTTACGCAAGAACCAAATTGCGCGTGGACTTGTGATGATTTATGAGGGAGTTTAGCCCCCGGACCGAGAGGGGCAGTTTCAGTTTAGATAAGAGGGTCACCAAAGGTCCCCACAATTGGCCCTTAACGCACAGCACGAGCGTCTGGGAGAAGGATCTAATACGTGAGGGCCCACTTCAACTCATAACGCGCGCACGCTGTTTGAGTTCTGTCCAAAGTAATTATATTCATGTGACCTTAGTTTCAAATTGCACCTGATCGTCCTCAAACAAATGCCAGGATCTGAAAAGAAGAGCGCCTTGAATTTCTCAGACGTAAAAACCTAAATATTACGGAAGCGGCATGCGCGCTTTTGTTAGGAAGATGTCTTTACCCAGACTGCTTTACAGAAAATAATCCCCCACTCCACCTCCGCCTACAGCTTTTTATTATTTTCATTTTCATTTTTTTATGTAGTAATATGCACTTTCAAAATAAAGAGTCTCTTTTAATTTTATTTAACAAATTAAAATACAATACACCCACTGGAAGCTTTTAATTTGGTGAAGCAGATTTTTGGATATTGTAGCTTAAAAAAAAACAAAACGTAATTTCAAAAATAAGATCAAAAATTATTTCCATGCACTAGCTTCTTTTAAGAGAGAGGGGTTGAAATCAAACGCATTTAAATTAATCAAATTGTGCCAGGCTCTAATGAGAAGCCTGTCCTGTCTCCTGTGTGTCCATGCAGACACACACACGAGGAGGGGGTGTATGTGTGGTGGGGGGGAGTGCGCCAAATTTGTTTGCGGCGGATCAAGGCTCACCGCCTCCACTGCACTTTCTTTATCTTAATTCCAACTTGAAAAGATATAATTATCTAGTTTGAACAGGACTGCTATCAAATCCTTCTTTATAGGCAGGGTAGGGAAAAGCTCGAGTGGATTGTGAAGCTCTGAGCCGCTCGGTGTTGCCCGAGATAGGAGTAATGAAGTTGTGGAGTCCGGAGATACAAAGGGCATTAACCTCATTAGCATGAAACCTTTTCTTCTAACTATTGTGGGACCCTTTCAGTCCTCTAATCCCCCCTATTTCAAAGCTGGGTTTGTAATAAAGCTTTTAGGGGTTTTTTTCTCCAAAGCTAATGGTATTCTCTATAGATTTTTATTGCTGTTATAATCTATGGGCCGATTAAGAATTCCCTATATGCCATGCCCCCCCTCCTTCCTAACCCAAACCACAAAAACACCACTTTTTACTTTATGAAACAATTAAACAAACACGTGCACCTCCGCGAGAAACACCGAAGTTAGGTTTGCTGTGCTGTTCGCGAGGAAACAAACAAAAACCATCATAATCTAGTGTCAATTTGTTAAGATTTCTTTCTGCTTCCGTGGTTTTGTTGTTTGGTTTGTTTGTGTTTAAATGAGAAATCGTTTCCTGCATCTCTTTCTCTTTTTTAATGCGCCCACGGACTCCAAAAAAGAAGTCCTGTAATGTTTCCGCTCGGTCCAAAGCAGCAGCTTGCAGCACGATTGGAGCCTAAAAGACAAGATTTTAAACAAAGATCCCATTTTTTGCGGCACATTGCAACCTTCCCTTATCGCGTCGTGAGGGGTAGTCAGATTGTACTAAATTATGTCCAACCAAGCCCCCCTTGGATCCGTGGATTAAGAGATTAAAGTGGACCACTGGGCAATGCATCCCCTTTCCCCCCTCATATTACTCGCATGATAATTGCCCAAACTGATTTGCACTTTCACAAAAGCTTGTAGGGACTCTTTGTAGCCGGAGCGGAGCAGACGCTGCAGCTCCTGGAGGAAAAAAAATGCTTTCTATGTCAGACTGAGAAACAAATGCAGGGCTGAGGAAAACAAATTACATGCTGCAGAATTTTTCCTCTCTTTGTTTTTTAAATCATCCTATAAACGCCACATCAGCGCGCCTCGCTGTGCGCTAAATGATTGCGCATTTCCGAAAAAAGAAAAAAAAAACCTTAAGGTTGCTTTCCGTAATCAAAAGCCTATACTTTTACTGCGCGCGACATATTGATAAAACTTTATTGACAAAATATTGACAATTACATACTTCTTGGAAGTATACTTTGTGTTAAAATTGTAGCAAACTTAACACAAACACAAAAAGTATTTACATTCTGTAAAAGCGGGTTTAACAGAAACATTAACTTTTTTTTTAGCATTTCTGTACATGGAATAACGCTCAGTGCTTTTTTATTTTTGCTCTCTCTCCTGTCTTTGTCAATTCTTGCTTTTTAGTCCTTCGTTGCAACTTTCACTGGAGGGTCAAGTCCTGACAGAAGCCTGTGTGGGGGCCACAGCGACACATTGGTAAAGCTTTAGGTTAAAGGAATGTCCTGATACCTTCCCTTTAAGTACTTTGTCTGTGGTCTGATTCACTTATTTTTTATTTTTTTTATAGAAAGATGTCATTTTTTCATCGAAATTCCACTTTTCTTTCCTTAAAAAAAATTAAAAATAAACACCATAACGCAGCACCGCTACTTCATATGTTTTCACAATCACTTTTACACGAGAATCATTAATTAAAGACTGCACACATTGTAAAAAGGAAGAAGCACGACATCTCTCTGTTTGAAAATAGAGTTGGAAACAAAACTGATTATTCCTCTTTTTTGTTGTTATTGTTTCTGTTTTTCCTTGGTTTGCGAAAACTCGTCAAATTAAAAACAGCTACCAGGAAAAAAGAAGAAAAAAAAACTAGACCATGCATTTCAAGTTTTACAAAAAAAAAAAAAAAAAAAAAAGCAGTTTGGTGTTTTGGTATATCTTACGTGGAAACGATTTTTTTTTGTTTAAAAAAATAAGAGGAGGAAAAAATAATAATAAAAGCCTTCTGAAGTGCAAACGTCCAATGTGAGTTGGAGAAAAATATAATTAGGTGTTGGTTGTAGGTGGGGGAGGGTGGGGGAAGGGGGGTAGTAGTGGTGGTTGGTGCGAGAAAGGGTTCAGGTAGGTGGACTGACACACTGTCGGTCACATTTCCCTGGGTCACTCGGACTGACAGACCCGCGTGGCGACAGCAGTGTCAGTCGGGCTTGTCTCACCCTCAGCTGCCGGTCTCCGGAGATCTGAAATGTGACATTGGCTTTGTACCCTCTCACTTGTCTCTACACGGCATCCTGTATCCATGTCCTCCTTCATTCAGGCGCATAGTCTTTATTTTAATCGTCCGAAGTGACATCAATTTCCTCCGGGCTCGCCTGTTTAGTCGCCAGTCTCCATCGGTTTATGTGATGCGATCCTTTCTTCTTCTGCTGAGACTCCGAGCCCTCCTCTTCCAACTTCTGTCTCTTGAACTTCGTCCGTCGGTTCTGAAACCACACTTTTACCTGCATAGAGAAGGGGGGGGGACCAGAAAAACCCGTATCAGTTTCACGAGATAAACCGCGATTGGCCAGTGCGTAAAACCAAGCGTGAATAGGATAGCATGGCTAAAAACAAGCAGAGAGTTCAGCAGAAATAACAATAATTTTTTAAAAAGGCAAAATGTGACCTGCACCTAAGGAAACAGCCGCCGGGATAAACAAACATCAATTATAGTTCCAGTACAGCACGAATACATGCCATTAAAAATCATGTCATTGTTAATTACTCCAATTATTCTTATTAACTCACATAAAAAAGAGCGACTTCCGCCTTAAAAAGGTCAAACCCCAATTCTATTAACAATATAACAGGACAGAGTCTTTTCCACATCACGCCTTAAAATTATCGGGAGGGAAAAAGGAAAATGAGACAAGGAGCTGTGACACAAATAGAATATTTTAATAAATAAGGTTCACTACTGTTTTAATGCGCGCAGAAACTTTGACGCCATACCCAAAGTAGGTCAGAAATGTATTTAATTTTTTTAGATTTTATTTTAAAACAAAAATGTCAGCATGTGGATGTCAAGAGAAATAAATGTCTCTGAGGCACGTTTAACATATATGTCCACACGCTCCTCTAAGTGGATTTGTTAATAATCGGTACCGTGGGGGGAATTAACAACATCTAAATCGATAAATTATCTGTTCCTGTTTTGTCGCTGTGCAGCCCTTTCAGCTCTTTAATGGCAACCGAGGTGCGTTTAATAAGCCTTCAGTGGGCTAATTGAAGTAGGTGACGGTTCATTTCTCCCTTCAGCTCCTCCAAAAGGCCCCGCCGTATAAAGGAGACACAGCGGACAAAAGACAGCAGGCTGATGGGCTCAAACAGCATCTTAAATATGGCAGGGGGAATTCACTGAACCCGCCTCGCTCTTTGTATCTCCTACCCTATAAAATGGTTAACTGGTTAATTTGCCCTCCATTTTGAAAAGGCAACATTCTCCCCCCCCACCCCCCACCCCAAAACAAAGTAATTCAACCCCCTCCTGGAATGAGGTTAGGCCTACACAATGACGATGGACTGGCTCCAGCAGAAAGCCTCTGTCTTCAAATGACAACGTGGAAACGGTGTGCCACCTGATAATTTCGCGTTATTGTTTGGCAAATGATAAGCAAATGATAACACCCCGCTTTAGTGCCGCGCGTAAATACGCACACGTTTTACAGGCCTGATTGAAGGCTCCATGACGCACGGTACCACGTTAAAAAAACCAAACACATAAAAGGTAACACACCGTCCTCCAGGACAAGCACCACGACACAGTCAGCTTCTATAATAATCAATAATAATCTCTTGAATTACTGTAAAATGAAAGTGGGGATTTCCTAAAAGCCAAAAACACGACACGACGCGCTGAGAAGCAGCACTGAAACAAAAAACACACACACAACGTGAGAGCAGGTGAGTGGAGAGAGAGAGGGCGGAATGTCGAGTAAAATCCAGTGCTTCTTACCTGAGTTTCTGTGAGGCTAAGGCTGTGGGCGAGCTGCTTTCTTTCTGCTCCCACCACATAATGGTTTTTCTCGAACGCGTGTTCGAGCCGCAGGAGTTGCGAAGGTGAAAACGCTGTCCGGATTCTTTTGGGCTTTCTGGCCAGCGCGTTGTGCAAAAGGAAGCTCTCTGGACTCGTTTCATTACCTGGAAGCGAGCAGAAAGTGAGGATCCTCAGTGACGTATTCAAATATATATGTATATTTTATAAGATGTTAACTATTCCATAAGAAACAACAGGCCTGGGCGCAGCTAGAGGACTGCAGTCTCCTGAGGGACTATAAAAGAGGACGATAATAAAGTCCAAAAAGAAGCTGGACATTAGTCAATAAAAAGCCACACGCCGTATTTATGAAAGTGTGTGTGTGTGTGTGTGTGTGTGTTTAAATTAATCATTACTGAAGGTTTCTTCTTTTAATATCTGTCAGTCCTTCCGTGTGAAGAGAAGAGGGAAACAAATAAAGCAGACGTATAATCCTGGACTTAATTAAATTAGCTTTTTGTGAACAAACTGTAAATCGACAACACACAAAACCATCTTAGAAATTAAACTGAAAATACATTCCAGTAAAATAAAAAATAAAAAATAGCGCTGTCACTTGCAGGAAAAACAAACCAAATCAAACAAATAAAAATAATATTCAGTAATAATATTATTAATAATAACGATCACATAAAAATACCACAAATTCAGCACCCGAAATCAACAATAGAAAAGTTCTCAGGCCAAACCAACTTAAACAATAAATTTACAATTTACTCATATTTTGTCTGATGTCAGGTTCAGAAATTTAGAAACAGCATAATCATATAATTACACGTTTAGCTCAAATAAAAATGTATTTATTTCTTTAAAAAAACAAAACTAAAAAAACTAAAAAACAAAAAACCTGCTGTAACAGGTTTAAACCGCAGACTAGCGAAATGCTTTCATTGCGTTTCTGGATATAGATCATGCGCTATATATAACCTGCAGACTACCGGTGTACAAACATGTCAGAATTTCAATTCGTAAAAAAACAACAACCCGTTAACACATACTCCAAAGCTGCAGGCGTCCTCAC
Organism: Pundamilia nyererei; assembly: GCF_000239375.1. Lineage (NCBI taxonomy): Eukaryota > Metazoa > Chordata > Actinopteri > Cichliformes > Cichlidae > Pundamilia > Pundamilia nyererei. The sequence goes on from NW_005187463.1 coordinate 426,271, forward strand.
AAGCCCAGCCATAAATATTTCTTTGTTACAGATTATTTTTCTTTGTCCAAAATCGAAGAAATTCGTTACGAGGTCATTTCTTTTTACAGCTGAGACACCTTTAGAAACTACTTTTGGCACTTAACGACGCTTCACTTTAAAACTGTTCTGCTACAGCTACAAATATATATTTATATTTTTTTAAAACAACCTGCCCCCAACCTAAAAAAAGCCAAAAAAAACAAAAAAAACAAAAATGAAATAATAACAGAAAAGAAAATGCTACAGCCCGTAGTTGTTCGTGCGTAAAACTCATCCAAAGTCGAATACTTTGACAACTTACCTTGAAACCTGTGACCCAAGTACCTATATCTGTGTAATAACCAGGGGTAGAAAGTTGAGGGGTCTCTTTGCTGGCTGGCAAAAAGCGGGTGCGGACTGTGTGAGGATGAAAGCGGGTGAGCGGCCAGAGCGTGCGGCGGGGCCACCGGATGTACTGGAACGGTAGAGTTTGGCGGATGAGAGACCGCCTCGGCAAAAACCAAGTCCGGGTTAGAGTAGACGCCCCTGCCGCCGGAGTGAAAGCCGTTCAGAAATGGGTTCATCTGGCCGGAGTTTGCATAGCTGAGAGCCGCTGGCCTGATGGGCTCCTCGGAGCGGGACGCCGGTATCGGATTATCCTTCGCCACTAAAGACTCTATAGTAAAACACCTCTTGGGTGTAGGTTGAAACATGGTCTGATAGTCCAGATTCCCCAGTTTAGGTTAAAGTTGTCGTAGGCGCTCTTGCTTGAAAAATACTCCACACCCAAGGAAAAAAAGGGGAAAGTTTCTGCGCAGTAAACAAGTTGGGAAAGGGCGGCGGGCAGTGTCGAAGAAGCCAAAAAATAAAAAGTGCTCGGCTACTCCCAGACTAATCCATGGATGTGATCGTTTTCCTCGCCGGCTTCGTGCAGGCAGATTTGTTAGTTCATGAGCCTAATTAGCGCTGCAGCCCCATAAACAGCTTCCTCTGAAGGCTGTAATGGCATGGTGATTGGTCGCTGCCGCTGCTGCTCGCCTTAAGGTGGAGAAGGGGGAAGACGCTTAAAAAGTGCGTCAATGGGAAGCAGGGGCGCGGAGAGGCGGACTCGAACGCGCAACACGGAACGGATTCGTTCAGAGAAGAGCCCCCCGCGTGCACGCACACATGCCCGCACGCGCACATGTAGACACACAGACACATGCATCCACTCGTGCGCACATATCTCCAGGACATTTAACACATTCAACTAACCAGTAGAAAAGGTAGCCTGCTTATTTGCATTTAGTGTCTACGACAGGTTCAGGCAGATTTTTAAAGTGTGTGTGTGCTGTTACTACTAGAGGTGATTACTTTAAAATATGCAAAAACAATGTGGCGGCAACACATCAGCTCTGTTTGACTCTGTTTTTGGGATGCTAATGGTATGGAATAAATGGAATTTTTCAGCAGCCGCTTATTTGCGCCATTAGTCGGATTTAATTTATTTTTCCATATTTTCCTGTTTTCTTTTTGTTTATTTATTTATTTGTGACTGGACATTTGTAGAAAATTCTTTTTTTTTTCGTTGCTGCTTGTTTCCATTTGTCCCGATTCTAGGATCAGCATTAGTATGAGTTCTACACTGACACGCTTACATTTGTGCAGAATGGTTTGTCGAAGACGCAGACGCGCTTAAGCTCAGATTTAGAGGTGTTTCTGCTTTGTTTTTATCTAGTGTGCGGGACACGATCCTGAAACAGTCAGTGTTCAGTAACGCTGTGTGTTAGACGGTGAGAGCTGTTTATTAGAGTAGTGTACCTGTGCGAGTGCGACCTGTCACCCCAGCATGCAGATCAGCGGCTGACGGCAGCAGCACGAAGCTGCAGCCATGTCCGCGCACAGCGGGCCTTCACAAAGAAATAATACACACTTGGAGTCCGCGCAGGCTGCTGACAAGTGAACTGATGCATCCCCGAAATGAGAAAATGATGTATTGCCTACCGACAGCCTACATCCAAATGTTTGGAGATTATTTCATCATTTTATGCCTTTTTTTGTTTTTGTTAATTTTAATTTTTTATTTTTTGGCCGCTGCTTGTAAAGCTGATACATGTTTCAAGGAAAGTTTCCAACCAAATACATATAATCAGAATAACTCCACTTATTATTATTATTAAATTATAATAATAATAATAATTATTATTATTATTATTACTCACATGGAGTTTAGGCTTTGCTCATTTATGCGGTTAAGGGTCCCTGAAATTAAATGTGGCCTATAAAAATATACTGGAGCACTGAATGGGATTCTCAGCGCTATCAGAGCACCAACATGCCCACACACATACACCACACACACCATCTTGTTTAACATGTTAAAAAACACATGCCAGTTTATTATTTTCAATACCTGGAGGAATCTCCCAGAGGTGGATAGTTTTTTATTCAATTCGCTTATATAGTTCAGATAGAGGCTTTTGGTTTGCATTAATAAATATCAGCCTATTATTATTACTGTTATTATTATTATTATTACTATTACTTTTATTATCATCATCATCATCATTATTATTATATAGTAGCTCAAATCGGGGAGCCAAATTCAAAATGCCAACGCAGTTTTGTTGTTGGGACAACAAACTCCCGCCCTGCTGAGGGTGTTTTCTTACTTTACAGCTCCAGCAGCATGTTGCTGGTTTTGTAATTGCCTCCTTTCTGACCACCTTCTGCTTGTTTATATTTTTCCTGAGTTTTATACCCTCAGTTAACTGATGATCTTAGGCATGAACCAACACGTTTCCAGTTTTCGGATGTAACGCGTCTTCTTTCTGGTGTTTTACCGACCTCTAGTGGTTACAGAAAGAAAGGCTTTACAAAGTTCAGATCGCCAGCGTCGTACGGTTGTAGCCTCCACAAGCAGTTTTGAATTATTGTTATCTTGTTTGCCAGGCCAGCAGTCTGACCGCTCCTAAATATTTGGGCATACGTTTCAGTTTCCGCCTCAAGGTAGCCAAGAAGTTCTGGATTACGATGCAGCATCCCCATGTGTTGTTGTTTATACATTAGCAGTGATACTGCAGTGATGTGGGATTAATTTAGAAACCAGAAACCAAAATCTAAACGACAAGCTTCATCATGTGCAAGTATCAACATAGTTGCTTTACTCATTTAAATTAAGTATTAAAACGCATTTGCAAGCAGGCTTTATTTCTAAAATGTATGTTCATAAGGTTATCTGTGGCTGTATTGATCTAAACTAGGCAAAGCTGAGGACAGCATGCTCTAACATTTTTTATATCCCATTGAAGACAAAGAGAACATATCCCTGGTGAGCATTGTCTTTATTAATAAAGGCTTTATCTGTACACATGCAACCTGGTGTGATACCATTGATTGCAGCAAGATAGAAGCACGCACTGGATATGAAGCCAGACCATGTCAATACTCTATGCATGCACAAAATGTAAATTCCACTAGTTCTTTAACAGGTTATAAAGCATCTCATATTAGATGGAAGAGCTGAAATAACTGAAGCAGGTGACACGATTCCTAGTCACCATCAGCCATTAGAAGAGTTGTAGATCTGTGCCATAACATCTATGCAAGGTACAGTCATAAAAGAGGCAGTTGGTGGTACACTGAGTTTGCATTGAATATTGTAGCAGGTTCACTGGTTTGCATGTAGGTCGGATTAACTTCACTAAGGTAAGAACATTTCCAACCACTGGGGGTTACAGTAATGCTTCACTGAAACCTAAGTGAACACAAGTTCATTGGTTAATGGTGTTTAGAAGGTGAGGAGTTTCCAGTTCAAAACTGCAGGTCAAAATAAAAAACAATCACTTCCCAGGAAACTACATTCTACAAATACTCAAATCAAAGGTATTTTTTGGCCACCAATGAAACACTGTGGCCAACAGAGTGATGTGGTATTTCTGATTATTATAATTATTATTATTTTAAATCATTTTTTATTGATTGAGCCATGAGCTGAGGTTCAGCGGCGAACGGTGGTCCAGCCATCATCATCTGTCTCGTTTTTGGTGCGGCGAAGGTTTTCTTTGTCAGTACGCCAGCCCTTCTCTCCATCAGTGTCACGATCACGGTCCCGTCCCGGTTCTCTGTTTCGGTCCCTGTCGCGCTCCTCACGTTTATCCTCACCTCCACGACGCCAAGAACCACCTGTGGGGAACAAAGATGTTTCGTAGAAAATATTCCAGCAACGGAAGTTTTTATGTTTTAACTTTGGAAGTTTCGTGTGTCCAAAGTGGATGATTTCTTTAAAAAAAAAAAAAAAAAGCTTATGTAGCAGAGCATGTATCAATGGGTTTGCAGTGCCCTCTGCTGGCTGAATAAGTTATCTTCACGTTGAAATTTTTGACAGAAGATGAGCTCAGTGGATTGAGGATGGAGAGTTGGATCAGGGACACCAGCGTCTACAGCGTTTTAAACCTCTCACAACTGTGATTACTTTTTATTTGATTTCAGGAAGATAAAAACCATGGTGATGTTGTGCACATCAGTTTTCTTTTAACATCTCTTAACAACAAAAGTGTTTGGGAGCAAACCATACTAGTTTTGGAATCAAAATGTTCTCCATTCAAGCTTGATATTGGATTATTATTAATAAAAGCAGAGCTTAAATTATTGGCAAATCTATGCAGTTTTTCTTTTTATTGTTTATTTACATTTCATATAGCAATTTTCTGAAACAAAGTTACCATTTGTGCATAAAATAAATTACTTAGATCACACTTAATGAGATCAAACCCAGCAAAGACACTGAAAGCAAGTCTAAAACATGCTCTGCTCACCATCATCAGGATCTCTGGGTGGGCCTCTGTTGTCACGATCATCACGGCGTTCTCTATCACGAGGGTCTCTATTGCGGCGATCATCACGGTCACGTCGATCGTCTCGATCGCGTCGATCGTCGCGGTCTGCCTCCTCTCTGCGAGATTCTCTCCAGCTGCTTCCCTCATCAGTACCCCCTCTTCTCCAGATACCATCCTCTCTGTGAACGCACAGTGACACCAATTAGAAACTCTGCCAACAACTATCTGAAAAGCAAATTGTCACATCCTCCACGGTGCTACGAATAACTCAGCATACAGGCATAGATCTATTAGCCCCACCTGTTTGGACGACGGTCTCTGTTGCGGTCGCTGGATCTTTCGTCTCCTTCGCCATCATCTCCATCATCATGGGGGCCACCCCGGGGAGGTCCCCAGCTTTCCTCTCTGGCCTTCTCTCGCTCACGCCACCCCCCTATATCAGAGGTGTTCATTATCATCATTTTATTAAGACTTGACATTTAGGCACAGACCAGCTGCCTGGCTGTTGGATAACAAGACTTTTCTATTATTTACTGATAGCCAATTGGCTACAGACTTACCAGGTCGGCCCAGTGGTTTCCAGGGTTTGGCGTCATCACCATCAAGATGTGGCCCATCATCCATACCTCTTCTTCCAACTCTGTCATCATCTCCTCTTCTGGGGCCCCAGTCGTCATCAGCTCCACGCCTGGGTCCCCTGGAGTCATCCATGCCTCTACGAGGACCTCTGTCATCATCAAAGCCACGTCTAGGACCACGGTCGTCATCTCCACCACGCCTTGGACCACGATCATCGTCGAAACCTCTGCGTGGAGCACGGTCATCATCCAACCCTCTGCGAACAGGGCGGTCTTCATCGTCACCACGGCGTGGGCCTCGTTCATCGTCAAAGACCCTACGGGGACCTCTGTCCTCTCCGCTTCTACGAGGACCATCTCGTCTGAAAGGTAACTCTTTCTCCTCCTTGTCATCGTCCTGTCTCCAAGTCCTAAGGAGCACACAGTTGTTGTTAGAGAAGCCATTCCTAGCTGAGTCGGCATTACAAGAAGAAAAGCAGGAACTAAGTGTTGGTGACACACACCTGTCTGGTGCAGGACGACGCCACTCTGAATCCCCACCCTCTGTGCGTCGTCTCCATCCTCCATCCTCCTTTTAACAGAATCACATGATACTTCAAAATTACTCACAGTCCTGTAGACCATATTATCCTTACACAGCCCATCCCAGCCATCTTGGGGTAAGCAAAAGCAACTTATTAAAAAACAGATCCAAACCTTTGGCTTCTCCTCCTGTGGGACCCTTCTCTCCTCATCACGGCGTCGTTCTCGCTCCTCAATCTCCTGCTGACGAAGACGCTGCTTCCGCTCTTGCTCCTCAAGCTTTCGTAGACGCTCCTGGTACTCCCTCTCCTCCTCCTCTCGCTGCTCTTGTTCCAGGCGTTCACGCTCTTCACGCTCTATTAAAAAAAAATTAAAAAATCCTTCCTGGTTCTCTGTGGAATATGAGCTCCTGTCCTAACTTTATGAGGACAGGTTGGATCACGGATTCGTGATTGTACAAACCTTTCTTGAGCTGCTCCTCATGAATACGCTGTGCCTCTTCTTCTTTTTCCCGGTAGTAAGCATTACGCCTGTCCTCTTTGCGCTGTCTCTTTCTGTCTTCCAGGCGCGTCTTCCTTTCCTCTATCAAGCGCTCTTGGAAAGCCTTCAGTTTTTCCTTTAAAAGGCACAGAAGTGAAGCTGAAAGCACTGCTTCAGTCCTCATAGTCAGCTAATGCTCAGAGATTGACTAAGCAGTCTTACCTCATAAATGAAGCTACGAGCAGCTGTTATTTTGGACAGGAAGTTCTCTTTGTCCTCCATCATCCTGGACATGCGCTTCTTGTGCTCCAGAGCCTTCTCCCGTTCAACTTTCATGGTACTAATCTACATAAAGAGAAGAACAACTTGTTACATTCCAGATGCTCCGATGTTTCACATTCGTTTTTATCTCTTTATGTAAAGCGCTTTTTTCCTGCCCACTTACCCTCTCCTCCTCCTGGAGCTCCCACAGTTCCATATCCTTGACACGCTGCTCCTCATAAGCTTTTTTGATCAGGGGAATCTCCTCAAGACGCTTTGCCCTCTCAAAATAGTCAATCTGAAGAGAAATAAAACTTAGGGCCCAGTACATATTTAAGTTATCAATACTTCTACTGATTTAATACCATTACCTTTTTCTCCTGGTTCTTCAGACGCTCCTGAAGTTCTTTCTTCTCCTTCTCCAGCTGCTCCACCTGTTTAGCCATGATGAAGTCAGGGTCCAGTTCTTCCAGGTCCTGCAACAAAACCAGTTTGTTAGATCTACATTAAAAATGTAATCCATGTGAAATTTACCCAGATCAAGTTGATTATGGCTACATTTCATCACCTCAATGTCGATATCCTTGAAAGCCTTTGCTCCAAGTTCAGTCTTCTTGATCTGCTCCAAGCGCTCACGGGCATTCTTCTTCTTGATCTGCTTGTGCTCCTCCATGATGCGCTCCTTCTCCCTTTCTTTCGCCTCCTGCCGCAGACGCTCCTCCTCTGCCTTGCGAACCTTCTGCATCTCAGCCTCCCGCTGTTCTAGCTCCTCCTTCTCACGCTGAATGTTTAAGCTCTCCAGACGCTCCTTGCGCTCTTCGATGGTCTGTCTACGAGCCAGGATGCGCTGGTGATCCTTGCGGGCATTTTTCAGGTAGGCAGCGATGGCCTGTTGGTTATGCTCCTCTCGCTCTTGCTAAGAAAGAATAATTAAAACAAATAAATAAGATGCACTTGAATTCAAACAAAGGCATAACATGAGTAATGTTTTAAATATAACATGAAAAATACCGTCACTGTATGTACATTAATAAAGGGGGGAGCGCTGTATATTAGGTGCCTCTGGTCACTGTGTATCGGTTAGAGGTTGAACTCACCAGGATGGAGGCAGGCTTGATGACCTGTATGGCTTTAGCCAAAGATGCAGACATGGCAGTGAGCTGGTTCCTTATCTGCTCTGACGGCATGTTCTGCAGGAAAGGTCCAACAGGAGCATCCTCTTTGGTCGAGTAGTTCAGATCAGAGCCGAAGCTCAGAGTTTTAGAGGTGTGGTCTATTCTGACCTACAAGACAAAAAGAAATGTTAGATAATCTACAAAAACGCAGCATGTTACTTCAGTAATAGCTCACATCCCTGTTTCTGGACCATCAGTGATGTCAGCGCCTCTACCAATGGGAATCTTACCTGCAGATCACAATGCCGTGCAGCATCTACAATGGAGCGCTCCAGCTGGAAGGCGTCCACAAATGGAACCAGAGAGGCCAGACGACTGAACTCGATGCTTTGATAGATCTGTGCAACCTAAAATTTAAAAAATGAAGACAATTACACCCATTTCAGGGTAGAAGTGATTTAGAAAAAAAGATTAACCAGAAGAGAGAGAGGATTACCTGTTGCAAGAGCCTCAGGATGGTGTTACTCTGCAGATGTGGGACATACTGCTGAAGATCAGGTTCCTTCTCAGCCTGATCTCTCACCCAGTTTAACACCTAGAAGAGTAGGAAATTACAAGCAACAAGAAATGTTAATTAAATGAATAAACTTCAAGCTGTATGTAAGAAAATGAACTGAACGACAGCTCCTTGTAATTATTACGTTTGCTGCTGCCACATGAAGCTGGACAGTTTACCTTGGTCACTCTCCCGCTCAGCTTCAGAGGATGAAAGTCGACCTCAAGCCAGTTGTAAAGTTCTTTCACATCAGTTACAACATACTGCAGCAAGTTAAATCTAACCTAAAACACAAAAATCATACATTTGACAAAAAATGTAAAACAAATTAAAGAACAGATAAAAACAAAAAACTATATTCTTAAAAGGGTGTGAAGATTTCTCTCTCTTCTTGAGCACATAATGTACCATATCATTAATGAGACTTTGGCGGGTTGGTGGAGACTGCAGGGCCAGGAGGGTAGCTAGCCTTCGGTGTTTCTCAACAATGATGCCATCCATGTCAAGCAAGCGAGCAATATCGGTACGCTCAGGGGTGATGGGAATAGATAGCGTAGCCAGGAGGACTCGGGTAGACATCCTGAAAATTGAAAGTAAATTTCAATACATATTTGGTCATGATCAAATTTTAAAAACAAAAACAAACAAACACTGGTGCATTTATCCACAAGGAATTAATGGAATACCGCTGCATCTCCTCTTGGGTCAGATTCTTTCGCATCTCCCTGGACAGATGATAGAGCCGGTGAAGTGTGCAGGCATGGAAGAGAGCGTTTCCAGATTTCCAGAATACAGTAGACACCTTGTTGTAGTAGTTGGCCATCAGCTGTGGTTTGGGAGGCTTCTTGGAAAGAGCAAACAGGCCATGGATGTCCTCAACAGCCTTGAATGCTTCCTGAGAGGAAAAAGAATAATTGCATTAGTACCATTAATTTTACATTCATCATGTTTCAAAGCTACTATAATATTATACATTGCCAGCTGCACATTACAGCATCCCACAACAGTGGAGGCAACCGATCTGAAAATGCTTGTGTAGTTGTTGAAGAGTGTTAGGTAGACTAACCTGCCACAGCTCCATGCTTATGGCGCTGTCCAGCTGCACCAGACGTGTCTCCAGGTGCATGGACTGACTTTCAGGGTTGTTCAGATTGATGGCAGTGCTCTGGTTGTGATGGCGCTGGATCTGACCCAGATGCATGCGCAGGTTGTCACAGAGCTTACGAAATTCTGCCTTGCGGGTGTACTGAAGGCAAAACTTGAATGCTGCAGGGAAGGTAGGATTTTAGAGCCTCGTACTTAAAGGTTTTAACTGTAAAAATGTTTGCAGTTGCAAAACTATTCAGTTATTTAATATTAATAGTAACAACAACAACAATAACTGTTCACTTTGACAATTAATTTAATCTGTTACATTATATCTTATTACATCGCATTGCTTTGCGTAACTGCTGTAATACCTTGAGGATTAGCTAATCCTAGACTCACAGCAAACAGACTTGAAATACATTTCTGAATAATAATTAAATGACTTCATTGGGAAAGATTTTTGTTTTATAAAACATACTATACATGCATTGGTGTTAATTAACATCCATATACAGAAAACGATTAAAAATACAAAAACTTTATATTAAGATGGTAGTAAGCAGCCTGGAATATTGACTTAGGACTAGAACATGACATCATGATAACAGACAGTATTTAAAAAGTAATTTGATGCATGTCCCTACCTTGCTGTGCAATGTCATGGTATAGACGCTCCACCTTGGAGTTGTTTCTCAGCAGGTCAAGGCACTGGCGGTAGGACTCCCACAAGAACTTCACCCAAGGAGTGAGGAGCAGGCGATCAGTACGATCTTGAGTGTCCTCTCCACTCACAGCACTCAGGAGCACGCTAAAATCAAAGCAAGTTTCACATTAGTCCAGTTTATTTATTTAATTGAAAAAAATAAATAAATCAAAATTTAAAGTTAAATCAAACACCAGCCCTAAGAAATGAATTAAGTCATTTGTTAAACAGCTGATTTACTCTATAAAAACTTAAGCAGCATCACCTTTCTGGGGTCTGGATGTTATCCAGATCTTCGATGTCCAGGACCATTTGCTGGGACTCCTCCTTGGCTGTCTCAGTCTTCTCCTCTGCCAGCTTCAGGTAGGCCCTAACCACATCCTCCAAAGACTTGATGTTCACCTGGAAACAGAAGGCGCTTACATTTAGACTAAACTGCTATTTTGCATAAATTATTTTGTGTGTGCAAAAATCACAGATTTTTTCTTGCAGACCTGCTGGCAGATGTTCTTGTACTGGTAGAGACCCTCCTTGGCCAGGTGACTCTTGCGAAGATCGACGCAGAGCTCCAGATATTTGAGCATAATGGGCTCGTGGATCTTCTGCCATGTTCGGTGTTTCTTGCTTTTGATGACATCGTACAAGACATCCAAGGCCGGCTGCTTCTTGCCAACCTCAAGAAATTCTGCGCAAACATGTTAAAATAATATAAGTCAACAATAAACGCGTCAAGTCCCGCATCATTAAAAAAAATGCAAACGCTTCACACACCGTGACAAGCTAGAGCCGGCTGATTAGGCCGCTGTTGGTGCGTCGGTGATAGTAGGATCTACTTACAGCACCGATTCCCAGGCAGCGTTAACAACACCGTAAAGCTACGTGGAAGGTTAACAGCTCTCTGGCAGTCACTTACTTTTCTAAAAAGTCTTTCTTTTGTAATTAAAAATCTGCGTAGACTGTTGGCTACATACCAACGTAGCTTCACAATTTCGATATGGCTTCCCCGCCATCCGGCTAGCGTTAGCAGTTAGCCCGGCCGGCTAACAACAACGAGTCACCAACGGCTAATGCCAGCTAACCCTTCGCCCAGTAGTTAGCATGGATGTGGCCCATCTGTTAAAACACGAAGCCGTTTGTATACTCACCGTTCGCTCGTTTCAGAGCATTCTCTGGCCGCTGAAAATACGCCGGCATGTCGATGACCTTTTAGCAAAGCTCAAAATTGGTTGACTTGGATTAATTTTAAGAAATTTTACCAGTCCATCAAAGCCACGCACTCACCCTGTGCAACGGTGCTGGCTGAGAAAGGAACAACCTCGTGAGTAGCCTTGGTAGGGTTGCCAGTTGCGTCACGTGTTATCCCTCCCCCCCAATCCCACACTGTGTCCGCCGCATCTACGAGGCGGTGAAAGGAAATAAAGACAATTAACTTAATACAACGTACAGTTCAGCGTATCCGCGTAGTTTTGTTATTATTTTTATTTCACTTTTATCATTTGTAAACACACCCTTTTCACATCTTGTAGACCTTTTTGGATATGCAAACACATAAGACTTTAAATGACAAATGATTCCGTTGGCTGTGGCATGTTTTCAGTAACGGAAATATGATCATTAAAATGATACAATTTAAAACAGGAAATAACTTGTAACTCTTGTGGTTTTATGAAAGTTTCAGCACCAGTTAGCACCAGTGGCCGTCTGAAGTCACTGGTCCATTTTAGAACGTAATGCATAATCTAAACTTCCCAAGTGAGGGCTTTAATCAAACCTGGCAACTCTGATGGTACAAGGTTCCCGTATGTGCTCCCCCAATGGTACCTTCAAGTACTATTCAGAAAAACATTAACTCAAAAAAGATCAGTTCAATCAATGCGGATATGATCAAAGAAGAGTGTGAAATAAGATAAGATAGAGCCCAGTTTATCTACCAAGTTCGTAAATTCCCGTGCATAGGTAGCAAAGAGTAAACACAACCAATAAAACCATGAAACAATAGCTAAACAAAGTCAAATAACTCAGTAAAACGGAATATGACAAAATTAAAAGTAGCTCTATAAGTAACATAAAAATGATAATTTAAAGCTAAATAGAATACAATTATTAGCTGTATAAATATAATCATTATGTTAGAGAATGTGCTCCACTGCCAGTCCAATATTACCACTTACAGTACAGAATGCAATCTTAAAAGCAATCTTGGTTTTATTTTGACTGTTTTACTTTCAAAAACATATATCTGTGCTACAGATTACGTGAAAACGCATACTTTTCTATCACATCATAATGTGAAATGCTATGAATTCATAAAATTTCAAATTTATATTTTCCTGCCGACCGTGAATATTACTTGCATTTTGTGAGTTACCATGAACGCACCGTTACGGCTGCTGTGATTGGCTGTGAGCTGCGTAGCTCCTCCCTGCACAGCCCTCCTGTCCCGGAAGAGGGAAGCAGCTTCGCAGAGAGAGAGAGAGGGGAAATGTTTGTTGACAGCAGCAGAAATCTTCTGAATCAGACTGCTGGCAAGTTTTAGCCCACTTTCTGTCCCATTAAAACCATCCAGCATCGCTCTCTGGAATTCTGATCTCGCATGAACTCTCAAGGTAACTTTCCTGTTACAACTATGTCCGCAGAAGAAGACGCCCGGTGGCTGCTCTCCAGTTAACTTGTGCTTATGAACTGTTTCAGGTATGGAATATGGCAACGACTGAAACGCAGCTTATGTTAAGCGTGGGATTAATCGGTAAGTTTCGGTTAGGAAGTCGTTCTTTTGTCTTTTTTTTAAAAAGCGAAGTCGGCGTCTCAGATCCGCTGAACATGCAGGACAATCACATGATACTATTGTGATCCGAGAATGTCCCCTCACTGGTTTATTGCTCCTGCATGTTCAACCTGAATGGCTCTGGATGGGTTCCTGAGCGCCTCCAGTAACCTTGTTATTGGTAGTGATGCTCTTAGAAGACCCTGAAAGTCCAGTCTGAATGCATTTCTTTCTCCTGACATGCTAAATGTTGCTACATGTTGCTTTTATTTCCCCTCCTTCAGAGAAAGATGTGAATGGAGACACTTTGTGGGTGTGGTGCTATCCATCTGTGGGCGATGAACTAAGGGAAGTCCTGCTCAGCAAGTGCTGCCTGACACACGATGGCCGTGACTTTCACACTTTTGTGTTTGGTCAGTTCTCCCGTACCTGGTATTACATTACTACAATGGAAGTACAGGAGCCGACAGCACTAAACAAGGTAAGGTGTCTTTATCCAGGCATTAGCCTTATCCTTTTTGTCACATATAATATCTCCATCCCTCCATAGATGAGCATTTCTTTAATGTCTCTCTTTCTCTTCGTCAAGGTCACTCATTTTTCAGTAGTTGTTACAGCAAAAGACTTCAACCCTGAGAAATATGCTGCACTCAGTAGAATACTCTGCAGGTGACAGTCTTTATGAATACGAAGCATCACCTTATGTCTTTGTGCTTTGGGCTGAACTCACACAGTTACATTTATTTCTCAGGATGTATGTCAAACACGGAAGTCCGGTGAAAATGATGGAAGCCTACATCACCGTCCTCACCAAAGGAATCTGTCAGAGCGACGAAAACGGCTCGTTTCTCATTAAGGACTACGATGTTCGGAAAGCCTACTTGGCAGGTTCAGTCAAAGGTAGGACTTCACGTTTGTAAAGAGGAACACGCATAAAAATACTGAACACATTTCCCAGACTTTCCTGTGTACACGAATCTGCTATTTAAGATTTTTGTTATTTGTTTCATTTGTTTTATTGTGGCCAAACACTATTTGAACTTTTTAAAAGCAAAGAATTCATGCTTTTTAGCTCTTATTAGAAACCCCCGCTGTTACTGGAGGTTTTTAGGAAGTAAAACATATCAGGGTCAGCTGATATTTCACATGAAAATGAAAGTTTTCTTACAACCTTATGCAGTCCTGAGAAAATCTAATAAACTTACCGCTTTAATAAGAGGGTACCCAGGTGCAGCTAATCAAATGTACTCGATTAACTTATCATTGTTAAGTGTGAGAACCTCTATAAAAGCAGAAGTTTTGTCAGTTTGCTGGTCTGGAGCATTGAGGCGTGTGTTAACACAATAAGTGCACGTTACAGTCATTGAGTCGACCAGAATTCCCCTGTATACCAAAGAGGCCCATCTGTCTGATAGCTGAAGTTTTCCTTAAAAGAGCTGTGCATAAATGACTGACTGTAAAACGTCAATGAACTGAAGCTATGTTGTAAAGAAGACTGGGCCACAATGCCTCTAGTGTTGTTAGAGACTGATGAAATCAGAGAGAAAATTATGAGTTTATGTTATTGCTGTTTAAAGTGGTCGCACGAGCTACCGAATGATGAGGTGTACTTAATCACGTCTCCACACAGTCTCGTGAAAAAGTTTTTTTTACACGGGCATACACATATATAGTGAGATATACTTTAAATGGAAAATGATGGGGTTGTCATTTATTAACTTTGAAGTTATAACTGTTTGCTCAGCTGTGATGCTACTCTGCTACTCGTGCAGCAGATGGTGCTCAGCGTGCCAGAAACAATGGAGCCAGAGTCATAATCATGGAGAAAATACACGATAGCTGCTTGAGATATCATCTCAAGCAACAATTTCTGCATTAAGTAGTGTAAAAAATATGGGATAACAATAAATGAATTGCTGGGGACGGCAGGAAAACATTATGCAAATGCAGTTTGGCATCTAAGTAATTATTATATCCATTTTTAGTTGATGTACAGCTTTTTTTAATTAATTCATTGAACATTTTAAAATGTTAGCTGTTAGTGGAAAAAGTCACAAGATCTCAAATCTTCGACCATGTTTTTGCTCTTGTCTCAGATGTGGTGTCTCAGTTCGGGATGGAGACCATCATCCTGTATACAGCCTTGATGCTGAAGAAGCGGATTGTTGTCCATCACCCTCGGATTGAGGCGTTGCTGGAGTTCACGAGGTGAATTTAAGACTTTCATAATCATATCATAGTGGACATAATTGTGTTGTGTGGGTAACTCTTTTCTCTGTTTGTCTCTCAGAGTTCTGCCGGCTCTCGTGTGGCACAGGAAAGACTGGTCCATCCTCCACCCGTACATCCACCTGAGTGATGCTGAACTGGAGGATTTAAAGAAATGCCCCGGTGAGGCTGCCTACTGGTTTATCTGTGTAATTAACAGAAAACTCATCACGCAGCTTAGCAACTATCTGCACTGCCATGACTGGGGTGAATGGGTGAATTATTAATGCTCCAATATGTTTGCTTCCTCCACAGGATACATAGCAGGGTTTGTAAATCCGGAAGTGAGCAACAGAACGGATTTGTTTGATGTGTTTGTGAACCTCCCAGACAGCACCATCACAGTATCCCAGAGTGCTAAAGGTAGCATGTGTTCAAAGAGAGAGCAATATGTTGCTTTGATTCTCTCAGACTGATGCTGAGTCTCTCACAACAGAAGCCATGGCTATGGGGAAGTTGCACAAGGACATCGGCCAACTCATCGTGCAGTCTGCGGAGGACGCAGAGAAGTCAGACAGTCAGGTTATCAAGGTAAGAACGTAGTTAAAAACACCGGACAGGAAAGCGCCAGCTGCAAGAAACCTAGTCTTAAATCTAATGTGCCCTTCATCTGCAGGACATTTCTGTCAAGACTAAAGAGATCCTCGCTAACCTGGTTGCTCTTGCTGATGAGTGTGAAGACTCTAAAATCACACTGGAAGGTTTAAAGCAGCGTCATTTCCCTCCAGCGACGGAGAACTTCCTCTTTCATTTGGCAGCTGCAGAGCAGCTCTTGAGGATATAAAGCTGTTTTCGGTTACCATCCGCAGCATGGACTCACTGTTGGGATCATTACGTTTTTTTGGGGTTTTTTTTTAAATGGCACACTGTTAATACAAGGAAGAAAAGTGTCCCTAGCATCAGATTTTATGGTGCACTGCTTATCTAATACATCAGGGGACTCACACACCAATAATGGGAGCAATGAAAGGATTAGTTTGGTGATAATTAATGTTTTTTAGCAGAAACTAAATTAATCTACAGCTCGAGTTATTAAAAATATCAACACACAATGTGAACAGACTGGCTGCTGCCTGAGGTGTAGACCTCAGTGCACAGCTGCTTGAGTTTTTGTGTAATCTGAAACGATGGTCTTTATGTGGGATTTGCTGAAAATGTAAAACAATGCAAGTTTTATCCCTTAACAGTAACAGGTATGAGGGGAAAAGCGCCGCAGCTGTTGACTTGGAGTTTGTAGAGCAGAAACAACGAGCAGTGATTTTCCATCAGAGCGTTTTCCCACACGTTGGCTTCCTGTTCACGGTGCAACGCAGCAACTCCAAACGTCACAAAGCTTGTTCGTGGCTGGGTACTCACTTTGTACTGTCACATGTGTGTGCAGGTTTTGCAATTACCGATTTAGCTGATAGAAACTTTGCTGTGCGGGGAAATCAGATTACAAGTGTAGCAGACACTGCACAACTTGTAGATTCTTTTTGTCTTTTAAAGGAATGTCACATTTTCTATTTTGCTAACAGCATTAGCGCCGCGCACAGCTGAAACAGAAGTAAACTGTTGTGCGGTGGGGAATTTTCAGAGTTGTACTAACAGCTTCCACTTCAGTCTTGAGCTGATTAAATAACGATTAATGCTACCATGCCCACACTGACTCACTTGTATTTAATTACACGTCTTATTTTCCAAGCTGGTTTTTTTCTCCACTCTTCTAAATCAGTGTCAGTAGCGCCATTGTTGTACGGTTGAATCCATTTTTCACCACATTGCAGTATTTCAGGTGACGGTAACACATAGGCTCGTGCAACTTTGAAAATATATTTTCATGAAAATGTGTAATATTTGCTATATCTATAAATCCAACTAATACTCAAAGTGAAATAAATTTCTATCAGAAAGTAAACTGTTGCTTGAAATAAACTCTTTATTTTGGGGTGTGTGTGTGGTGTGGTGGTTGTTCCTGTCATGCTCTCTGCAGTTTGTGGAACATGTGTCAGTGGATTGTGTGTCTACTATCTAAAGCTGCTTTTCAGAGTCCTCTGTGGTAGAATAAATGTCTCCCAACTGCTGCAGCCTGCAGCTCCTCCTCCAACTGCTCCCTCTTTATCTGCAAAACAAGGTCAGTGTCAGCTAAGTTCAAGAAAGCAAAACAAAACCTGAGAGCAGAGGAGGACCCCGACCCTTACCGTTCCCAGCTGTGGAAAGAGACTGAATGAAACGGGAATCATCAGGCCAAGGACGAGCGCGGTGCTTATGTGTCGGAGAGGAGCGACAAGCAGAGAGTTCCTCTGGAAGGGTCTCACTCTGTAAAGAAAAATCTATTCGGTCAAACCTGATTTTATTCGGAGGGTGTTAAAGACGGCTTTAACAAAAGGCTGACCTTTTCATGAGTAGCACCAGCAGATTAGGAACGGCGGCGGTCATACCGAACAGTGCCGCTCTCGACAAGGCAGTCTCCCACACAGCCTCACAAAAAAGGAAAGATCTTTACTACATCAAGATTTCACTGAAATTACTGATTTTTCTTTTTTTAATTTAAAAATACCTTTTCTCCTGCTGCTTTGGACATGCCAACAGGATTTCCATTGTGATCAAACACTTGGATGCCAGTTTCTGACTCCTCACTTCTTACAGTTAACACATTGAAGAAAGCCAGAGTAGCTGAGGAGAGTAAAACAACATTGCAGAGCTGAAAGTATGCTAGTTTATTTGCTCTATTAGGGTACCAATAGGCTCAGGCTTCATTTTTTTCCTATTATCCCTAATATGGTCTTCCCAGGCAAATACGTGAGCTCATACCACCTGCTAAACCTTCATTTGGCAAGAGGAAGCCAATCAGGATAAGAAGAAAGTTACTTTAAAAGCAGAGCAGCTTGTTTCAGACAGAGGGTCTGCAAAGCTAAGTGTAAAATACATAAGGATTATTCTGAACTGTAAATCATGCAAAGCTACTCTAATAGAAACCTAAAATGCAAACTTTAAATACAGTGTCTGCATTGGAATGATTTCTACTGTACGAGTCTCCACAATACTATTTATGCAGTAAGCACAGCGGCTTGTATTCAGCACACAGAACTTACCTGAGAGAGGGATTGGTAATATTGACCTAAAGAAAGTCTGCACCGCTAAGCTTCTTAAACCTAGTCTGTTGATAAAAATCTGAGGGAGGGCCTGAAACAGAAGATACAAAGTAACAATGACTGAAAAACCAACATTTACTTGAGGCATTACGGTTATGATTTCCATAATCAAAATGCACACACCCCTGCACATGTTGTATAGGAGACTGTACCAGTGATCAACAGAAGCTGCTTCAGAGAAATGTTGTACCCCTGGTGCTGGGAGATAAGTGCAGAAACAGAGGGAGGGCTCGAGATTAGAGAAAAGACACTTTAAAAAAAATGATTGAGCTATTTGATCACACAATCAGCTCATAAATGAAAATATAGGCCTGATCTAAACACTTTACCTGCTCTGATGAAGAATTTCTGTTTGCATAATTGAACCCAGCACTGTAACTCTGCAGCAGAAACTGAAAGAGTGCAGTGGAATATTTGCCATTAGTTACTTTGTTCATGTCTAATATATAT
The DNA here is from genome assembly GCF_000239375.1 of Pundamilia nyererei. Classification (NCBI taxonomy): domain Eukaryota; kingdom Metazoa; phylum Chordata; class Actinopteri; order Cichliformes; family Cichlidae; genus Pundamilia; species Pundamilia nyererei. Next base: position 445,008 of record NW_005187463.1, read on the forward strand.
ATTTATCAATCTCATCAATATGCTTTGTTACCTGCCAAAACAGAGCAGGTTTCACAGTGCTGTGTGGCAAAAGACTGGCAACAACCTGTGAAATTAAATAAATAAACTTCCTTTTATATATATATGTATATATATATATA
>NW_005187463.1:451768-470234 GCF_000239375.1 Pundamilia nyererei
AACACATGACCAAAGTTTTTCTTTGGAGATAAAATATGGAAAAGTCTAACAGGTCTATTTTAATGCTTCAGGAATACACATGGGAAAAAACACAGCTGATTGCTGTTTGAACTTACTGGTATTTATCTGGAAAACCTGCAGCCTTTGTAGCATCTTTAACAACCGTTTAAATCTTTGTTATCACACATATGAACTGATCACACTGCAAAAGTATGTATGGAAACTTTTAAACAACACTTGTAAAAGTATGTTACCTGGCGGCCGAAAAATTAGGGGAAGAGCAGCCCCAGAATCAGGGTGGACAGATGACTGTGGAGGCAAAGTGGTCATCCTCCTTTAAATCACATCTGCACAACATAGCTCCTTCCACTTAACAATACTTTAATAAGACTGATAGCGAGGAAATCTTAATTTAGGGTCATTTCTTGCAAGACTTACAAGTGAGATGGTCAGTGCAGCTTCATCCTAGTAGAGAAAATGAAAGAAAGAGAAGTAAAACAACCTGCAGCAGGTTCACAGTGTTGTGTACGTGACCACTGTGCACTCAGATCCTTCAACATAATCTGACCTTTTCATTTAATTTTTCTCCGCTTCCAAGGAGAGAGTGAGCCTTTTGTATCTCAGGCTGCGGGGAGCAAAATCACAAGGTAAACATCAGGTATTTTCCACTCATCCCATAATATCAGATCACTGCAGTGGTTGCTACTCACGTCAGATGAGAGCAGGAGGGTTGGATCAAGGAGATTAACCCAGATCTTGAGTCGACGGAGGAAAGACTGTAAAACAGGAAAAGTGTAGTCATGAAAAAGCACGAACCAATTCCATGGTAACTGTGAGAGGTGATGCTATGCATGCTGTGCACCGTTACCTGTCCCTCTGCTTTCCAGTACAACAGGTTAGGATCCATTAGAACAACGAGTACATTCACGTTTCATAAATTAAATCACTCACAGTGACACTATTACAGTACATCGCCTACAAGCATGCATTTCTCATGCTTTTGAGGTCAACTTCTAATTTGACTCAACTTCCGCCACCAGTCACGTGTTCGCAAAGGTTTATGCTACATTCAGGGATGTCGGATATATCAAGCGTCGCGTTCTTTTTTCCTAGTGGCTTTCTGCTCAGCGTGTTCAACAGAGACCACAACGACCAATTTAGCATTTTTACGGTCAAACAAACACAATTTAAATTAAAAAGAAAAAAAATATCAGCTTCGTGTTTCGCTCACTTAAAATGTTTTTGTCTCAATATTACGAGCTGTACCTGAAGGTAACGTGACTTTAGCATTTTCTTTATGCGCCATAATTTGTCACAAAATACGTTTTATGGTCGGCATATTCGATAAATTGAGCTGGCAAAATATTAATACAATTCATTTATTTTTATAGTTTTTCCTTCAAAGGAGAGGTTGGAATTGAGCACGTGTGTAATAACCTGCTCAACCGTGCCTCCAGTGACATAATCCAAAATGGCAGCCACCATCGGAAAACTGCTCAGGACCTCTGTAAGTGCAACTTTATATAACGTTACTTTGCATTTGTTATTCGCGCTGTTGCACATAAGTCATTAGTCAGTGTTGATAGCAGGTATTGATTAAAATAAATAAATAAATGAAAAATTGTCCTCCGCATTTATGTTATGTGTGCTGCACATTTGAACCTGAGCACCAACTGACACCGGTGTCAACCCGCGGCAACTGCGCAAGCCTCGCTTCATAAGAAGAGCGATGAGTGGAGTTGTGGTTATACCTAAACAAAACCTTAAAAAATGACGTTCGTGTCTTATATAGAAACGTTAATTTCGCCATCTTGATGCATTGTGCTAGAATTTTCTATGGTAAGCAGGGTCAAAGTTATGAACTGAGTTGCCTTATATTAAGATAAAAAAAATTTTAAAAAGAAGCTCGCTTGCAATTAATCCCATTAATTACTCAAAGTCTTAAAGAAAGGAAGGCGGGAACACAGCAGAGGTTCAAATTTAGTATGATAATAATTACCACCTGTAGGCAACTGCTGTGTTCACTTTGTAGGCCATGACTAATATAGATTTATTATTATTATTTGTATGAATGGCAACAAAGCTGGGGCTGAATTGTGTTCAATATTAAGGCAGTTTGTTTTACGTGATTGAGCTGTTGTTGAATTTTATTCTGCAGTCCACATGCTTCAAGAGCCCCAGCTTTTACTTTAAAGGTATGGTGTATAAAATCTCACCACTAGATGTCAGTAGATCCTGCTTTCCAACCCCTCCCAATATAAGTGCATAATCCTAGCTATGTTGGGCGCTGTAGGACAACCAAATCTGGCTGCTGTATATCTTAGTGACTGTTTACCTCAGTTGTGGTATATCTATGTCCATTTACTCTGGAGGAGGCTGTAAAACTTTGAAAGTAGTCTGAAGCAAGTCGATTAGTCAGTGAAGCTCACTTCTATTTGAAAGCAATACTGACGCGAGTTGTTGAGAATATCCTGAACCTTTATGTCAGCAAGCACCGATGATTTTGCTGCAGTTAGCCATCATTAGTGAAACTTTCTTTGGAGTGGATGTAACATTGTTGGACAGACATTTAGCGAATAAACTCCCATACAATGTGAGAACGTAATCTACATATTTATCAGATGGAACTCGAGCTGGCATAATGTTGGCTTATGACCAGCTGTTGTTGTTTTAGCTGGCTCATTATCAGCTGTTTGTTTGCATGTCTAACCTGCTACAGCTGGATGACAGTGTTCAGTGAGAGCATATTAGTGCAGTTTGCCTAGTAGTGCAATGTTACGGTCCCCACCCTTTCCATCAGTCTACAGGTTTAACAACTCTTACTTGCACAATCAGTAACATTTGGCACATGGCAGACATTAGCATTAACAACGATGATCCTCTATCTCGGTGGTGTAAATCTATTTTAGCTTTGTCCTTTTTGTTCTTTTTTTAAATTTTTCTTAAATATAGTTCATACTGGTGCTGGTGGGGATGGGGGTCCCTTTCTGGAAGCCTCAGCCACTGTTTGCTGTCTGACTCATTAGAATACCTTCCACATGTTGTACTTCTACACATAAATTGATTTATGTGCAGTCTTCAAAAAAAGGAAACCATACAGAAAAGTTTCAGACGCATCGTTGCAGGCTGTAAACCAGCGATGTCAAACTAATCTTACATCATGAGCCACATACAGTCCACTTTGATCTTACATGGGCCACATCAAAGAAATTCCTCTTTTACAGTTTAACCTCCTAAGACCCGAACTCTTCCACGACATGAATTTTTAATTTCTCTTTGATATTTGGGCATATTGGGGCCTGACGAATGTAAAAACAAAGAATTACCAGATTAAAAAAAAAAAAAAAAAATTTTAACCTTATTTTTGTTTCTAAGAAAAATAAGAGCTACATATGAGGATATTCATTTTAATGAAAGTGAGTATTTTAGTTTAAATAACCCAAAATGTGATGTCCACATATGTGGACGCCAGGTCCTAGGAGCTTAAAGAAGTTTAACTACAAATTCAACGTGCAAATATATTTTCTCCACATTATAAAGCTTTTTTCTTTTTTTTCCTCTTTTTTTGTAGTAAGTGAAACTAAATGAACGAAATCTGTCAGCACAACTTTTTAGGTTTAAATTGTAAAAAATACATGTTGAAAATCACATTAAAATTGTTGTAGATCATGGCCTAGACTGCCCTGTAGTAGTAGTAGTAGTAGTAGTAATAATAATAATAATAATAATACAAAGTTTTTGTTCATTTATAGAAAATGTCTTTTTTGTTTGTTTGTTTCTGTAAATAAAGACATTTATCTACTGGGCCATTTAATTTTTTATCCTTTACTCAAGTAACAGAGGTTAATTACGCAATGTCCTGTTACTTAAGTTGTAGTGTAAAAATCCAAAATCCACATTTTCCAAAGGTGCCTAGCGACCAGATTGGAGTCTTTGCTGGGTGTTATCTAGAGGTGGGAATCACCATACAGCCCACGATACGACATTATCACAATACTTAACGCACAATACGATATTATTGCAATTTTTAAAAATATTTTGCGATATTCAGATTCTGTACATAAAGGTAAACTTTATCAATATTCATTTTATCTAATAACAAAGTCTCACACTCAGTCTTTCTCTCATTTCAGTCAGTTTTATTGTTGACAAACTGAACGGTTTGTATTACAGTCTAGTCCAACTTAACTGAATGCAACCATCTGGTACAATTATAGCTATTCTAAACTATGCAATTTGTGAAACCTATGCAGCCCCTTCAGCAACTGAAGAATTTGAAAGTAAATTAAAACAAAATATAATTTTACATTAAATAAAAAAGTTTTAAACTTAATTAAAATAAAACATGTCTTAAATTAAAATAAAACATGTCTTAAATTAAAATAAGTAAACTGTCATGTTTATTGCTGCCATAAAAAAAGTTAAACACATTTGGACAGTGTCAGAATTCTTGCTCAGAAAAAGGAGCTGATCAACATGCTCTGAAGTCAGAGCATGTTCCAGTCCACAAAAACTTTTTTTGTAACAAAATATCGATTTCTGCTGTCCCTGTATCGATACATTATTAGCAAACAAAATATCACGATACTACACAGTATCGATTTTTTCCCCCCACCCCCAGTGTTATCTTTGACAGCCCTGCTGTAAACTGCTTTGTTATAGTGCCTTTTTAATAGGGATTTTTACAGTGATGTACAGTAAATGAGTCACTGCAGGGGAACTGCCTGCATAGTTCGGAGCGCTAATGTGGTTTTATTCTGAGCTGTTGATAAAGTCATTGAGGTCCAGTGATTGCTGTCTCTGACTTTGATGCATGGTCAGGTTAAATGTAACGTCAATAATGCCTAACAGGGATTTCAGTATTCGTAAAGATACAGACTTCTGCAGATGAGTGTCCTTCAGTATGAGCTTTGATATCAATTATGTGAATGAGGAAATAAAAACTGAGTGTCAGACAGCTGCTCCAGCTGCAGCAGGAGGGGAGGAGTCAGAGAAACTTGGTGTGGAGGACAGGGCACTCGTTACTGTTACTGCAGAGCGCGAGGATAACATGGACTAAAAATTCTAACTTTAGAAAGCTTTGTTGTGATTTATTTTTCCTTCTGTTAGTAACAGCACTTGCTGATATAAAATCCCTGCTGCGGTTTCACCGTTTGGGAGCCAAAGCAAGTGGATGACTTAGAAACTTACAGAGGCAGTGAAGCCTCAGTTTCCTCCTATTTTTGGAAATTCTCTTTGATATCCCAGCTAAGCAATTCGTTCAACAAGTTTTGAATAAAAAATAATTTCTTACCTAAAGGTGGTGCGTGTTGATAGACTGAATCTCCGCACACACACACACAGCGGGAATGTTTCCTCAAGCTACTCCAGAACACAGTGTAGCCTACATATAACAGTACGGTGTCGCAAAAATAAATCCATTTAAATAATTCATAACCTATGTTGGAAGAAAAGTCACTTTAAAAAGTTAGAGTGGCACATGCGTTTTTGAACTATTTATGGTGGCAGTGTATGTGCAGTAGGAACATTGAGATGTGCTGCTCACATAAAGTACTATCTGTATATATCATAGCAGTGGAATATCTCAGTGTGAGTATAGTAATTAAAGAATGAGCAGTACTCACAAAGACCTTGGTTTAGTTCAGTGTGGAGAAACTGTTGGGTTAGACCTTTAATTTTATCAACTCAAATTCATTAAATAACCTCTCATTTTAAAAGGTTTCTTAACAAGGCTTGTGTAATGCTGGAGGATCTTTCTTTCAGCACCACAATCACCTTTGCTCACTAGATTCTCAGGTGGTACCAATGAAGGTAAACCATGAAAAACACGATTAGAGGACATTTTCCTTTCACGGAGGACAACTTTTTTCACTCTTGAATGTATCTGCAAGCTTGAAAGCATTGATACCTTTTCATGTTCCAGTCGTCCTAAACCATTGTTGCAGTTAGTAAAATGGCAACTTGATAACTAAAAGAGCTAAATATCCTTCCAGATTATGGATTATTCATGTCACATTAATGTCTTTTTATTTATTTTTGAGGCGAGGGTTGCAGCAGGAGGGCTGAAAGTCGCAGCAGCCTGTCAGCATGGAGCCTGCGGGGCTGCAAGAGTCCTCACCGCTCCTGCACTCCAGAGATCCTGTTTCTCCACCAGTATGTACAGAACCAAAACACACAGCATGCAGTCAGAAATGAAACTGCCTGATTCAGCTCAGAATGATTTTTCTGTTTTCTACTTATATATAGCACACATCATGAGTTAGTCAACTGATCAAATAACTTACAGATGAAATGAAGTAAGTTATTTGCTTTCCAGGATAAGATGATAGCATTTTTCACCCTATACTGTTTTTATCAATCTTATTCTGCAAAATAAAATATTGGGCAGTTTTGCCAAACAGCTGTACTCAAAAGGAAAAACTATAGTCATTATAATTAACTTTCCAGCAATATCAACAATATTGTTATATTTGTGATCCTGGTTGGTTAGATTCTGCTCAAGTGTTCAGTGTTGTGGATATAAACTAAAAGCATTTGTTCAAATGTTAGCTTTGCTGTAATATCATGTTTGTTACAGCAGTTATGACAAAAAATACTCTTACTGTCATAAAATTGATGTGAGAGAATGATTCGACTTTTTATTTCTGATTTTTCTTGAACTCGTATGACGGCTGAATTTTTCAGAACTTTGCAACTCGGTTTTCTTTAGATAACATTAATGTTCTTGCTCTGTGTACTTAAAATACATTGCAGCAAACAAAGGGGAGATGTAGCTATAAAACCAACTAAAATCATGTTTGATGTTTGTGTGTTTCACTCTGCAAAAGCCTTGCTTTCCCACCCCCAACCCCACCCACCCATTGCCAGATAAACAGTGTAGATGTTTGTATGTCTGTGTCAAGCCAAACATTGACCAGATGACATTACAATAAATTACTGTTTTATCCAGCATGCATCTTATAGTCAGTTCTGTACAAAGGCAAATTGACAAAAAAAGAAGACTGTTGCATATCTTATATTGATAAATAAATGATAAATAAATAGAGTTTGACTTTGCTGTATCAGGCGCTTCCAGATGGGCCCCTGCTGTCACCCAGCCTGCACCTGCTTTTAAAGGGACAGCTGTCCACAATGGGGAGTTCAAGGACATGAGCCTCGCTGATTTCAAGGGCAAATACCTGGTCCTTTTCTTCTACCCACTGGATTTGTGAGTATTTATAAGAATAATTTTCAGCATGAGATGAAGTGAATAAAATGTTGGCATTAATGGCCTGAGATTTTCCAGTATTTCTGCAGATGTGCTATGATTTTTAATAAGTGCTTTTTATTTTTTGTTACACCACAGCACATTTGTGTGTCCGACAGAAATCATCGCATTCAGCGACAAGGCCAACGAGTTCCACGATGTCAACTGCGAGGTGGTCGGAGTGTCTGTGGACTCTCACTTCACCCACCTGGCATGGATCAACACGCCACGAAAGGTACATTCAGTGTAATAGTTATTCAGTAAGCGGCACACGGTGCAAGGTTCAGATCACTGTGCGTTCTCTATTCAGTCTCTGAAGTAGAACTTCAAGGAGCCTTTAGTAAATGACTGACCTCAGTGTGTTGTGCTTGCAGCACTTTGCAGTACTGTGAAATAATCTCAAAAGCTGTTATTTCTCGAACACTACTAGAAGCACTATGCAGCGTTTGTGTTCATGTATCTTTTTATGTTTTGTCAGGCTGGAGGCTTGGGAAATATCCACATCCCTCTGCTCTCAGATCTCAACAAGCAGATCTCCAGAGACTATGGTGTGCTGCTGGACGGCCCAGGAATTGCTCTGAGGTGAGTTCATTATGTGCTCTGAAACAAGCATCAGTCCACAACTGCCTCACAGTACTAAAATATAAAACCAAAGACATAAAACACAAACCAGTAAAAATGTGCACAGCTGTAATAGGAACCCTAACAGAATCTGATAACGTGCATCACGGGGATTACTTTTTATAGAGCGTATTAAACAGTTTTTCTTTGATTTTTGCCATCCAGGAATATCTCTGCCAGACTGTTTGTTTTGTAAAGTTCTATCCTCACGTTTTTTATTAAATTTTATTTTACATGGTCAGTTTGTATAAAGGCTTTAAAGGGTAAATGTCATTCATTCACACCCACAGTTCCACAACTCTGTCATCTATACCCAAAATAAACTTAGAAAAAGCTTCTTTTTTTTGTTTTTAATGTCTGGAAAAGTGACTAATGTTGCTGCTACTGTTATCATTGTTGATTTAAATACCCAGTCCTCTGGGTATTTTTAATTTGAAGACAGGGAATATTATGCAACAGGCCTTAAAGTGTGTTTTCTCTCATTTGGTGGGTTTATCCAGATATATCACCAAGTGTTGCAATAGTGCCTGTAACTGGTCTTTTATGTAATTGCTCAATATTGAAGGGAGACCCTTCTAACACTGTTTATAAGCTTGGGGAAACCTGAAGTCACTTGGATGAGTGACGAAATGTTTCTTCCACTGAAAATGCTAGGTCCAGATGAACAAAATCAACCTTTTGGGATTTCCTTACCTGGATGATTGAGCATGCATCGAGACCTAAACTTGTTTAGAAAGATGTCTGATGTTTTTGTTTTTTCCTTTAGGGGACTCTTCATCATTGATCCAAATGGCGTGGTGAAGCACATGAGTGTGAATGACTTGCCAGTGGGCCGCTGTGTTGAAGAGACTCTTCGTCTAGTGAAGGCCTTCCAGTTTGTGGAGACTCACGGGGAGGTGTGTCCGGCCAGCTGGACCCCTCACTCCCCAACAGTGAGTACACCTGGGCTCTGTGTTTCAGTCCATTCAAGGCTATAACGGCTAATGTGGATTTGATACCATACACATTTTTTTCCCTCCTTTCTCAGTTTTTGTAATGTTTGTTTTTCAGATCAAACCAACACCAGAAGGATCCAAGGAGTACTTTGAAAAAGTCAACTGAACACTTCACAGCAGATTGAAGGCTTAAACGTGGTACAAATCTAGAAATATACTGAGTTTACACTTCAGCATATGCATTTACTCACAACATCTGGATGCTCTAATAAACAAACGCTTTATAAACCACAGCTCTGTCTTGAATAATGCACCAGACCACAGAATAAAGTGGTCTTCTTGTTTGTCTTATTTTTCCTGCCATAACTTCATCATCTTAGCTGCCTCTCCTTAGTGGTCCAGCTAGGACTATAATGCTGTAGTCTAGAAATAAATGCTGTAGACTGTTCTAATCAGGTTCAACAGTATTTACCATCAAAGTCAAGATCACGCTTTAATAACCCCTGTACATAAACATGTTTATTTTCTTTTTACAGCAAGTTAATATGGAGGTTCAAAATGTCTAATCAGACATTGGTACACAACATGAGGTGCCAAAATCAACTTCAGTGGGGGAGAACTGGAAATCAAGAGAAAAAAGAAGGCAATGCCACTTCTCATACAAGTAGGGTACATACTGAATTTACACAAAATGGGGGGAGCATTTGAAACACACCGCAGCACTGTGTGGTTATGAAAACATCTAGCTTTAAGTGTACATAAAGTTGAATTTGTACAGTATGTTTGCAGAAACAAAGCCACTGCCTCTTTCCGTTGAACATTCACAGACGATGTTTCGGGTTAGGCAACAGAACGTGATGGAAATGGCTTACCAGAAGATGTAGAGCCTTTTTAAGGCTTTAAATAACATATGGAATCAAAATAAAGTGTCTAGAAAATCATCAAAATGCACCTTTCCATTTTGAAACCAAGAAGATGCCAACAATCAGGAAAAAAAAACAAAAAACTGACAGCGCTGAAGTGAAATCTGATTTGATGATTTGGTGAAAACTTCATGCAATTTCAGGCAAGATGTAACAGCGCCACCAGCCCCACCCCAAGCACCAAACAAACAAATTGTTTTAACTGAACGATTCATTTTTGGAAGAAAGGAAAAAACAACACCCTGTAGTAAATCTGTACAACGAAAATACATTTGGGATCTACATCTAAAGGTACATTATTATGGTTATATACACTGCCCACCATCCATATATTATCTTTACATGTAGACTTCATTCAAACCCAAACATTTAGAAAACATAAAACTAAACAGATAAATGGGATCACATCAAACATCCATTTTTTAAAAAAATCAGTTCTTGCTGTACCTCAGCTGTTGCTCAGTCCCTCTGTTCTTTGTCTGTACAGTAAACTACAGCAGGACTAAAATCTCTTGACTGGATGGACTGCTACCCTAACAGGGAGTTAAGAATAATTGAAATTGGTGAATGATTATTGGGTGAACATTTTTAGTTTTTTGTTTGTTTTTTCCCCAGTGGATTTCAATGGAAACAACCAATTGTACTATAGTAACAATAATTTGAGTGACTTCATGAATACAAAATAGACTTCAGAGTCAGAACACAAACACAACTCTCCAATATTCTGACACAACAGAACAAAGGCTTTCAATACACTCAGGCCTCTTCACTGAAGAGAGCTACACTATTCCATCAATATCACATGTACTGTATGTTCTCTGGTCTCAGGTGGGACTGGGTTGGAAAAGAGAAGCCATGTCAGCCTTAAACATTCGCCGCCTCTCTCAATGTTTGTTTGAAAGCAACTGATAAAAATCAAAAGTTGTGTTTGATATCTCTTCCGCAGGTCTCCTGTTGTTCACTATTGAGTTGCGGCGTTGAAATTCTTTCAGAGAGGAAAAAAAATATATGGAAAAACTACATTGTACAAAGTGAGATTCTCACAATCTCTTTGCAAGAACGAAAAGTAATAAAGAATGACTTGTGCCCGCCGTCTTTTGGGATACGCCTAGGCAAATCCATTAACATCCCTGTGTTGATGCTGCTTCACTTCTTAGTCAATTTTCACATTTGTGTAAATCTTCCTCACAAAGGCACTTGTTCCCATGTATCCTACGGCACCTGAAAAGCAAAAGATGATCTGTGAGCAAGTTTCTTTTTGTTTGACAGCACCAGGTATCAAACTCTGCTGTTACTTTGCAGGTAAATCCATCACGAGACAGGATGATTACTGGTGAGGTATCCAATAAAGGTTTTAGCAGAGAAACGCACATCCCACATCTACAAAATGAGCATTCAGACACACAGCCAGCCCAGGAGGCAGTGTAGTACCTGATGCAGATCAGAGAAAGCTCCACAAAGGTCCTTCAAGGTACATGAGTGTCAGCCTTGGCTTATTACTCTTTCAGCTGAAAAATGAGTTTGGCTTGCAGCTGGTGGGGAAAAGACTACTTAGCTGCACTTAGAGCTGAATAACCGATGTAGAAAATAAGATTTCTCTAAAAAGATAATTGGTTTCATGCAAGAACTACCTGTATGTACATACGACTAACATTTTTCATACTGAATAAGCCTAAATCATATACAGTCAGTGTGCTTTTCTCCATGTTTGACTCAAGCCCAACTATGAATGAAATTTCAGGTTAACATCGTTTATAGGGTGGTGTGAAAAGCTTTTATTAGATTGCTGACCGTAGCAGCTGTCTACTGTACTTCTATAGCCCCCTCCATTGTACCACCTGCTGTTTAATATTTTCACGTCCATCTCTATGACTGTCACGTCCCCTCGACCACCACCTGTCTAAGCCGTAAACCACTTTCTGTTTGAGCAACAATTCTCCTTTATTCCTGTCGCAGTACCGTGCGCGTCTAACAATAAAATGTCAGCAGTTGTATTAATATCTTCAAATTATTGAGGTCCCCCGTGTCTGCTGACAGACTTCCCAGATTCTCTTGATTTCTGACAGCTAGACATACAAAAATAATCCACCTGGGATGATAATTTGCAGCAATCTTTGGAGAATTTGCACAAGATCACAAAGGCACTCCCATTCATGAGCAGGTGGCATTCTTCATGTGAAAATGAGCAATTTAGAGGAAATTTGTGCAGGTAAGAGGAAAAGCAAACCCTGCAAGACATGAATTTAAGTAAAACTGTAAAAATAGTCATGTTAAATTATGGAAGCTGCTGCTTCCTGCCTTTAACATTTTTTAAAGGTAGGAAGCAAAAGGTATGTTTCAGTCACTAAATAGTAAAGCGAGGTTAAATCCTCTAAATGGCCAAATTCAACCACAAACTGTCAATGTACAGTGTGAATGCTGCTAATAAACTGTTCTTGCTGTGACAGTGATCCATCAAGTATCACCTCAATATTTGCATTTTTACACCAATCAAATTGATCCACAAGTTCTCCAAATGATATTTAAAAAAAACAAAACAAGACAAAACCGCACTCTGAGATATTTGAAAACTGAACTTCAGTGAAAGGAGAAATTGCTCCACACTATGAATAAGATGCAGTGTAAGAACTGTCTCAGTCTCTGTGCTCAGAGGGCGGGGAATGTGATGAGGAAATTGAGAAATCTTGAGCAGAATTTAATGTCAGACTATTTTTTATGGTGTCACGCCTCACTGGCACAAATAACACTCCTTATTTGTATGTTTCCAATAAAGTGGATGTGTTACCAACATGTGACACGAAGTGAGACGTGGTAGTTGAGATTTTAGCCCATCATGTATTCATCACATCTATTTATTTCTTTTCTCTTTTGTTTAAATGAACTGTATGTAAAGTCACATAAACACAAAACCAACCCTTTATAAATGAGACCACTGGTGTTTATGCAGTGAACAGCTATTTACATTTGGCAGAACATCTAATAGTTCCTATTCTGAGATGAGTCTTCAACAAACTCAGAGTAAAAAAAAAATAAAAATAAAAAAAATAAGAATTTCTTGTTCCAGACCAGCTGAGTGGAGTAAGTTCAATCAACTCTGAGTATGTTCACCCCGAGTTAAGCATGTGAGAGTGTAGAAAGAAAGCATCATCAATGGAGCTCTGATACCACAGTTCACTATGGCAACGGGTGAATAAAAAGTGTTATTTAAATCCAGTAAACCAAGGGATATGAATGTGTGTCAGTGTGGACCGTGACAGTCATCTTAAAAAGCAAAGAAGAGAAAAGAGATTTTAATGAGCTTGGTCTGCTGTCACCATCATAGAGAGAATAAAAGTTTGATAACACACATCTGTGTGCGTGTGTGAAGTTCAAAGCTGGATCATCACTTACCCGGCTTGAACTTTCATTAAATGAAGCTTGAATTCTAATTTTAGGTTTGATATTTAAATCTTATTATTTAGCTTTAACCCTACGGGGCCAGAGTGTAGGTGAGAGAAACTGAAGACAGTAGCAGACTGCAGGGTGGATCCACCTTCAAGACGTGTTTTTATTAAATTAAAACATTTTTTCCCTCCCTCTCTCTTCTACAGTTTATGAACATTGAGTTGTTTGAAAAAAACATTATCTGGAACAGTTAAGCCATTATAAATGGATCCAGACAGGATGAACCTAAACTGGATGAGGGCCTGATCTGGTCTGAACCTGTGATCTATTCATCTATTTTGGATCTCTCCTGCTTTGCAAGTAGACTTCGGTCCGTTTGCTAATCTGTTACAGAGCCTATGCCTTTGGGCAGATCCTGTTCTCTGTCGACCCACTGAGACTGATTTGTGATTTTTTTGTGGGAAATATGTTGAGATTCAGAGTCTGAATTAAAAACCTTTGAACATGTTGAAAGCATGTAACAACAAGCTGTGAACAAATTTCAGCAGATATGTTCAGAATACAGACTGCTTGCAGCTGCATATGAAAAGACACTTTAAATACATTTAGTCCAGTTTTCAGGTCTTAAAATCATCTTCACTCAAATATTCACCATCTCCAAAATCCCAGCTGTGACAGACATTTCCCCCTCATCAGTGTGGCTTTTACAACACGACAAATGATTGACAACAGATCATATATTATGCATCTTTATACAGATGCAAGCTATTATGCAGATGCATTTAAGTTAAACATTAACTGCAACAGTAATGTTTCAGAGGAACTGACTAAGAGTCTGACTGTTGGATTACTGTCCACAGAGTAAGAAACATGTAAACTACATAGACTTTATTCTGAGCTGTCTGTCTCTATCCTTATATATTGATGAGTGAATGGCTGTAACAGCCCTGATGTGATTTTTTTTCCAACCTAACTTCTAAGGTGGGATTTCACTGTTTCTAAAAACATAAACATCTGCCAATTAAGTTGCTTTTCCATTTGCTCTTAGATGGACTTTACAAATGAGGAATGAGTGAGTGTCAATCAGCTGGTTTAGGTGCAGAGAAAAACTCAACAGTTTTTTTAGTTCAATGATCCGTTACCACGGTAACCAACTTAGTTAACTTTTTTCCTGGCACAGAAAACCAGGGTTTTCATCTCATGGTTAACAAACTCAGAGTTAGCTAAACCTGCTTCATGGAATAGGGCCTGGACCTACTACGATATAAAATTAGGTGGACCTAAAACTTACCACACATGATTCCCAGGGCAGTGCTAAACACAGCCATGTAGCCAAAGTAGAAGGATGTCTGGAACAGCCCATACATCCTGAAATACAACAGGTTAAAATGTAAGAGGTGTGTAAGATGTAAGCACTTCTACAACAGGATGTTTCATCGGATTAATAAAGAGTAAAACTCACTTAGTTTTGAAGAAATAGTAGTAAAAGGAGTACATGTACACATAAACAGCAGTGGATGCAGCAGAGAGGAAGCTCGTCCATTGCCTGGAAGAGAGGGACAAGCAAACGAGAAAGAGGATTGATGACAGGATGACAATGCCTCAGTTTTGTGGCTGATATTCCAGAGATCCATGTGGGGAAAAAACTCACCATCTGTAGTCCTCAGCATTGAGAAGAAAGTATGTACACACAATGGTGACACACACAGTCACAATGCACAGGATAACCAGGACCAGCATCATGAAGCCATACACATAGTAGATTTTGTAGGCCCAGAAAGATGTGAAGATGAAGTACCTGTCACATGAGGACAAAAACAAAAAACACTTCAACATGGCTGTCTGGATAATTTTAAACAGAGTCCCTCAGTAACACTGCAATACACTTACATTTCTATGAAAATGGAACCAAATGGAAGGATTCCTCCAAGGCACACAATGACAGCTGGCTCCATGAACCTGAGAGCACAAAATTCAACATATTGACGTGGCCGTGTATCCTTGAGTGTTCGTGTCAGAGTCCCCCTTCAGGGTAAGGACACATGACAAATTGTGTTACGAATGCGAGAAGGGGGAAAAGTTGACAGATTGGAAATTCAAGTAGAGTCAGACAATGGCCTTAGGTCACATCTACCTTTTCCATTTGGCAGCAAGCCACAGTGCTTGGCAGAACGTTGTAAATGTTAATAAACCCGCAGTCGATCGCTTTTCCATATTTCATAACCTAAAAGTGTTTGTGCAGACAGCTAAAATGTTTTGAACTTTAAACCTGACATCTGGCAACTTAAACACAGGCCATTCAACACCTTGTGTCACCTGCATCGAGTACAACATTCTCACTGCCCACTGATCCGATAAGCTAAGCCTCCATCTTCTGACATTTTATAAACAAAATAAAGGACACCTGCCACTTACGAGAATCATAAATAACTCTCCCCTGACCGGTGCCCCTTACAAACTAACACTAACGGCACTTGGGGCAGGGTCTGCATGAGAGAATTATTTTAGGGATACGTGTTCTCATTTACATCGTAGAGGGACAAGACTAAAAACAAAAACTGTTGAAAGCGGTGACCTCAGGGTAGTCTTAAGTTCCAGTTACACTCTATCCATTATCTGACCCCACGTCTCTGTCACTAATAATAATAATAATAATAATGGATTGGATTTATATAGCTCTTTTCAAGGCACCCAAAGCGCTTTACAATACCACTATTCATTCACTCTCACATTCATACACTGGTGGAGGCAAGCTACAGTTGTAGCCACAGCTGCCCTGGGGCAGACTGACAGAAGCGAGGCTGCCATATCGCGCCATCGGCCCCTCTGGCCAACACCAGTAGGCAAGTAGGGTAAAGTGTCTTGCCCAAGGACACAACGACCAGGACAGAGAGCCCAGGGATCGAACCGGCGACCTTCCGGTTACAGATGCGATTCCCAACCCCCTGAGCCACGGTTGCCCACGTCTCTGTCACTAAGGCAAAGACAACTGCGACTGTCCACGTCAAACCACACCTACCATTTCTTCTCAGGGATCGGTCGCGGCACAGCATTAACTCGGCAGGGAAAGTTGGGCTGGCCAGACAGATTCCTCCCCAAAATTGTTCCCACGAGGTTCAGAGGCAGGATGACAAAGAAGCAGATACAGCAGACAGCAACCTGCAAAGATGACAAACATTTAATCGTTTTAGTTGGGCGGTCTGTATTTACGGCCATTATCCAGGGTGTTTCACATCCCCAATCAGTTGTTTTAATTTTGTTGACTGTGTTACAGAAGTTAATGTTCACTGCGTGATCTTATGGTACAAACTCAAATGTTCATTAAACTGGAAGAGTAACAGATGAATGGATTTCATCAGCAGATGCTCCGGTTTGGACAGAAAGAGCAAAAACCTGCCCTAGATGTTTCTGAGGTTTGGCTGAGTCAGGGGAACAATGGCTATTTCGTGACACTTTTGATTGATCAGCTCTGCAGCGCTGAGTGGAGCAAACAAACAGCTGTTTGTAATTTCTGTAATTAGCAATTTAAAAAATATGTGAAATGTTTGTGTGTGTGCATTTTTTATTGCTGTAGTGTCTGAAAACATTTGGCACTGAATGAAGAAATAAAGCAAACAGAATTAAAACTCTACAGCGGATTTGGGACTCTAGTGTCATAAATATCAGGTGAAGTGTGCGTATTGTGTTTCAATTTGTTAGTACACTTTTCTCATTACTTCAGTTGTGTTCCCCTGCATGACTAAATCCCATTGCTGATACCAGAGATCTATGCGGCCACACAATTGAAATGCTGGCTCTTGACTTGGAGGATGTTCTTCATAACATTGTGGTTTTTAGGGAGGTGCTGCAGTGTGAAATCCCACCATGGTTCCAAATGGGATGGCTCTGGAGGCGTGGTAGTAGATAGCAATGAAGTTGATGAAAAAGGCAGTCCCGCACACCATGGCTGGGATCATAAAGGCCCCAATGAACATTTGTTTAATCCATCTCCTGCCTGTATTAAGCCAAAAAATAAATAAATAAATCAGACGGCAAAACACGACAAACTGCTTTTACAGGGCATGTCACACATATATTGTTTGTAAGAAAATAAACTATTTTATTACCTCCTTGTTTTGCATACAAACTTCCCCCGAAGTAGCCATTGACAGGAGAGGTTGCAGCATACACAAAAATGGCTGTGCTCAGCATGGATCCTCTCCTACAGGGAAAAGAAAAAGTTAGGCCAAGTGAAGACCACTCCCCTTGGCGTTGCATATAATTTTTGTAGTATTTTATAGCACACTTGCACCCAATTCTTTGTCTAAAACAAAAGAAGAAAGATAGAAATGAACACTTGATTCCTTGATTTACAAAATGGTTACCTTCTTTTTTTTTTAAATTTCCTCTTATTTATACACAAATGATAATTAATTATTCTTTTTCTGTCTTCTTTCTATTTTCCTAATCATTTTGTTAATGTTAAGCATGACAGACTACAACAAACTAACGTAAGTTAGCAGACCCCTCAAAATGTAAGGTAATGCTTTTTTTAACAAGTTAATGCAAGTTCCAAGAACACCTCTTTCAACATGTAGCTCCCAAATATAGCACAGATGTTCTTTTTTCTACAATCCCGTTTCAGAGTCTGTAGCTTTAAAATCAACTGAGCTGCTGCTGTTCACACCTCTTCTAGGAAAAGGTATGACAGTGAAATGAAGCCAATGGGAGCAGCACAGTATCTCTCCCACTTCTTTGTCTGAGTGATCTTATTAAATGTTATTATCAAGATCACAGCACGTCTTTAACTTTCTCAGATGTTATAATATAAAGTCTGGATTTATAGAGGGGAAAAAATGGCTTGCATGTGACACCAGGTTAACAGTCCTTCATACCCATTCTCTGCAGTGACGCAACACAAAAACACAACCCGCACAAAACTCTTGTCTATTGGCTTCAGTCATCAATCTTAAAAGTCTCCATTTTCCAATTGTTCTTCAATATTAGCATTTTGAGCCTTACATCAAAAGGTAATTGTAACCTTAGCCACATTAGCCACATTAGCCACTAGACATACCAGAATGGGATTTTTACCATAGCTGTGGAGACTAAAAATAAAAGCCAACAACTAGGGCTGCTCAATTAATCGAATTTTAATCACGATTACGATCTGGGCTTTCAACGATCATTAAAAATGACTGAGCCGATTATTAGCCCCTCCCTCGTACTTTACTCTCGCGCTGCTCCGTGTGGTAAATCGAGCGCACCGCTCTCCATTTCGAACATGCGTCACAACAATTAAGAGGACCCGAGGGAAGCTCGGAAAGCTAAGCAGAAGTTATTTGGAGAGGAGAGTGACTGCTGTTGGTTGAAAAGAG
>NW_005187463.1:471451-474936 GCF_000239375.1 Pundamilia nyererei
AACTCAGTCTTCACTTCTGCAAGAGCCAAGACTGCATGAAATGATTTCTTGGGATTATTTAGAATACTTTCACTGCCTTCCCATGCTGCCAGACAACTTTTTTTTGACTGAGAAACTGAAGTCATTATATCACTATAAAGCCAGCAGACTCTGCAAACAAAAACTGTATTTTTACTTTAGCTTATTTGTTCTGCTGTAGAACTTTTTAAAACACAGAATAATGCACTTTTTATATTTTTCAGGCTAAACAAAGAAAGCGAATAAAATTCATAGAGGCTTTTAAACCTGGGAGCTCATGTAGTTGTGGGGGTGCTAGAAGAGAGCAACTTTTCACAACTTTACACAAAAATGAGCATTTTCACAGTACATATTTTCCTGATTATTTCATATTTGAATTTTAGCTGAATGATTTAAACCTTGCTCTTTGATAAAACCGTAAGTGAGAGAAGACAAAGACTTTTGATAAGGGATCCAATACACAGAAATCAACTTTGCAACTAAAAACCAGATCAAAAACAGTCCTCAGCGAAATCTTACAATCATAACAAAATGTTCAATTACTCACTCTGTGTACAGATCCTCAACCATAGCGACGATGATAACGATGAGGGAGACTGAGAAAATCTGGCAGCCGGAGCCAATAAGTGAAGAGAAGATCAGTGGATGGCTTGACGGCCTAAACACATCTCCATGTACCTGCTTCCACCCATATTCGTCTCCAAGGTCTCTATCCTGTTGGTACAAAGCAACATAAGGAAACTGAGAGAAAAGCATGATGAGGGGAAAAAAACAACAAGAACAGATCTTAGTTCCATGTTAAAGCATGCAAGTACATCCAAAGTTTACCATGTCATCCATTTCCTCCTCTTTGCTGTATCTGGCATAGTCCTTTCTTAGTGTTCTCATAAGAATCATGGACACCAGACCCACCAAGAAAATGACCATCATGAAGGAATTAAAGATGGAGAACCAGTGAATCTAAAAAAAATAAATAAATATATATATATATATAGTAAAATCAAAAATTTTCTTTAAGAGGTAGCAACACTGGAAAGCTCTTTGCATCAAAACAGTACATCAAATAGCCACACTTGAGTAAAACAAATGAATTATGACGCTGCATGGAAAACAAAACAAAGACTCTTATTGAGCAGGTTGGTCATTTACATTACATCTGTTGCAAGGCTCAACTTGCATCTTCTGAAATGTCATACAGAGTTGTGCTATTACAACAAGCCAATGGTATCCACACTGGCATGAAGAAGCATGTGAAATACCACAAAAGTTATTTCACTCACTCTGTGCTGAAAGAAGGATGGATCAAGGTACTTGTCAAATCTGTCTTCAAACTTTACATCTGACTTCTTCCATTTCACCTGGATAGGAGAGGTTCATTGGCATTTATGCATGTGTTTACATGTCCTACGTATCCCCAAGAGAGTATAAGTCAAATATGGCAGATATACAATGATTTTTAGCTTCCCAGAATGTTAATCAAAAAGTACTCACAGAATAGGACATTGCGATTCTTGTGTTTGGCACAAGTCTGACTTTGCCTTCGCTGGTCAGATTTACGTCAACGATTCTATTGCCATTGAAGCCGATCTCTAGTTTCTTATACGTCCACAGGTAGTGCTCTTCTCCATTTTCATCTGCCTCACCAACAATACCTTAAAAAAAAAAAAACAACGAAAAAAAAACTCGAGATCTCATTCAGCAGTGGTCCAATGGACAGGTGAAAATAAACGCAGCAAACCTTTAGTTATACAACATTAACAATCAGGGTGTAAATGCCAAATAAAGGCAAGGTTTGATAACTTTGTAACAGCATAATCTCTACTCGCTTGTTACAGTCAGGATTTAGTTTTCATAAAAGGTCATTGCTGAGCAAAAGGAGTCTGATGCAAAGCAAGAACTATGAATCAGCAGCCTGTTACTCCACTACATGGGGACATGACTAATGGTAACATAAAAATCTAATGTTGTGGCTACATGTATTTTAACTATATAAATATGTATATATTTTTTTTCCGTTTGTTTAATGTTTAATGCCTGAAAAATTGTTCCACATTCTGCACCAAAAATTAATGTAGACAGGAATTTTTGTTCTAGTATACATAATATTATGCAGGCGAGCTCACTTTAGTAAGCGGTACTACAAGTGAGCAAGTTCTGAAAGTGATGAACGACAGGTCTGCAATTGCTGAGCTAAATAACCCTGATAAACATCTCATAAAAGAAAGGCACACCAGTGCACTTCTCACACAATAGCAACCCGGATGTTAGACTTATAGATATTCATGACGCTCCTAATTATGCGACACATAACTCAGCAACGTTTGAGCAAATACCAGCGCCCCTCCCACTTCCTTCTACATCAGCTTGCATAGTCTGTTTAAACAGGGTAGGAGTGGCACCATTGTACTACTCCAACATATGTGAGTGTTCACACTGACTGCTTGTTAGAGTGACAGTCTTGACTCAGTAACAGTAGTGAGTCATTAATATCCTTCTTTTGGTTTATATGAAACACTTTTGCACATGGGAAATGAATACTAAAACCTGCAGGAGAATTTTTATGAGCTCTGTATCCAAATATTCAACTATTTTAATATTCATTAGGTTGTTATTCAGCAATCAAATTGGAAATATAAACAATTTGTTGCCAATTTAACAACTCTGTTTTATTTTTAAGCTTCTTTGCAAAAGAAATAAAATAGAAGATAGACTGTATCCTACACATCTTAACAATGTCTTGCTTGTTTTGACACAGGAACAGCACTAACTCTTTCTGACGTGTTCAGTGGGTGTGTGGACGGAGAGGTTTCAAAAAGTGAGACAGCAACGGGGCACAGCGTGAGAGAAAAGTTAAACCTGCTGTTGCTTCCAACTTTCTCTCCGAGTTATCATTTTATAAACAGATAAAGATGAAAAAACACCACAGCCATTGTCTTTAACACATGGGCTGAAGAGCTCACCTTGGGAAGTGTTTATTATTCTGGACAGCCCTAACACTCAGTACATCCAGTGTCTTTATTCATTTTATGTCAAAATGGTTCCACTCATTAGTATATTTTTCAGTCAGCATAATACCATAAAATTATTCTAAAACGTAAAGCTGTACATAAGCTAATCAACCGGTACACTGCACTAATTAAGCTGATTCAAAACAAAAACAATATAATACAACATAGACTAAATCTTGAGTGCCTTTTATTCTGACATTTGACACATGACATTGTGTCCGGTTACACCTCCCTACAACACCGGTAAAGAATAAATGGACCAGTCATCTCAAGAATAAGAACTGGTTTTACTTCTTCACCATCAGGATGAAAATGTCGGTCACTCTACTCTAAAGATTAGCACTTTAACACAGCTCTTGGATGCCACATCACCACTAATAGCCAGTAAGAGGGGATGCGTGAAATTCTAAGATGAGAGAGATGTTAAAAATAAATTTGGCTATGTTTTTTTTTTTTTTT
>NW_005187463.1:474990-488333 GCF_000239375.1 Pundamilia nyererei
TCTGTTGGATTTTGGTTTTTCTCCCTCTACTCCCTATACCGCTAGTAGTGAATGTAATCCTATGTGCTTACAGGGTAATAACAGTCAAAAGATGAATGTCGCCCAATATCAATCTTCAGCAGATTGACATTATACCTATTACATCTATAATAATAAGAACACACCTCAGAAGCTAGACAAAACAAAAGAAACATGCAAAAGTAGATGTGTTAATAAAATAAAAAGTGGTTATCAACTTACCCCAGATTGGCAGGTCATCTATGTACATTTGGTACCAGTAGTGATTCTTTATGGCGTAGACAAAAGCATCTCGTTTGGCTTTGTCCAACTCTATTTCACAGTATGTTGACTGCATGACTTCCTCTACAAAGATAAAGATCACATTTTTAGTAAGTGTAGGACGTTTTGTGGAATTAATAAAGCCAGACATCCAGAGACAAGCAACATTTTTTAGTTATAATGCTCTTGCTGATTCAAAGTCCTAAACAGGTGGAAGTCAGTGTAAGTACCTTTGAACTTTATTTGCAAGCCGCTGAATTCAAGCTCCACTCCCTGCAGAGCCTCTCCAAGTGTTTCATGGTAATGACTGATGGTCTTCTGGGAGCCCGCACAGAAGGGCAACGAGAAATACTTGTATGTCTCCTGTCGGTTGTGGTAAGGCCCCACTGTGTTCATCCATAAAACTACCTCCTCCTTATCTGTGTACTGCAAAAGGAAAACAGGAGGACTCTTATAATTAAATCCAGGAATGCTACACCAGTTCTGCAAGTACTCCTGGCGTCCGATTCTTATTCTATCGATGGTGCACCAAAGAAACTTCTGTGAGCTGCCAACAACTTTTAAAACAATAGCAGCACTATCACGTTATAAATCATGCAAACAAATGTAAATTTCAGGCTCTTTTCACACTGTTATCGAGCCATCCTCGTAGCACTATTGTGTGTTAGCTATGTGTACCACTGGCAAGGAAGTTCTCTTGAATGCAACATCCGCCTCTTTACTTAACAGCTTCCACATTAGCGCCCCATTTATAATTAAGACAATGTAATGCACATTATTATCTTGTTAGCCAGGTGTAATTAGGGCGGCTGGATCTGACAACTGAGAACAAAAGTAATATGAAGAGGGCCTTAAGTTTAATCGATGTCAAGAGTAAATGTTTTTCATTAATTGTGTTTGCGAGGCTAAACGGACGGCAGTTTTATAAATCTTGCCTTTGATTAACTAACTGACGTTAGCTACAGGCTAACTAGCTGCTAACTTAAGTGTAGCTTCCGCCGGTGCTCAAGTAAGGTTGCAAAGACCAGCTTGGAAGATGTGCTAACAAGCTAGCAAGCAAACGTTACTCATAAGCACTTGGGCCGATAAGTAGTGACAACTTAGCCGGCTAAATGAATGCCTACCCGTTTGATAGCTCACCCAGTATCAGTATATAACCCACAAAGACCAAGTCATGAACCCTGTCACGTTTATAATTCTGTTTTGTGGGTTGTAGCTAGCCGTCGCGGCTACAGTTAGCAGGTTACACAGAGCACAAACGTCCATTATTTTCAAGGCTCCCCCTTTTCAGTCGGCCTCTCAAAAAGGTGTCTTACCGTGTGGTCATGTTCGTCTGCGTCGACAGGTGATAAAGAACATACAAGTGCGAAAACCACCGCCGCTACCACCTTCCACCTGGAATATCCCATTATTTTCAGAAAAAAAAGTGTACAGAAAGACTGGGGATGTTAGCTTTGCACGGCTATCCCACCTTCTTCCTGGTTGTATGACAGAGGCAATTTTTAGGGATGCTCTCGTACGCATATGGCGTAAGTGCCTCATGAGCGTTCGTCGTATGCACGTTCGATTGGCTGAAAAGAGGCACGTGGCTGACGACGTCCAGTCAGCGCAGAAAACGATGGATACACGGTGATTATAGAAACTCTGTCGGCGCATCTACCGCAACCTTCGGCCACGTCATCCGACTGCAAAGACTGGAGCTTCAACTTTGACAGAGAGCTGGTGCATGAAACATGATCCTCGAGTACAACAAGCGGGTCTATTCACTGTCTGATGAGGCCTCTTAATGGGCCCAAAGTTGTCCGAACAATTTGTCAGTCTGAGCCACGATAATGCACAATTTTAAGCAAGCGCAGCAACCTCTAAATGTCCTACTTGTTTGGATTGCAGTTCTAGGTTATTCTTTGGATAAAGCTGATAAGTTAAACCTGAGTTTAAGACTGTAACTTAAAAGTTCCTATGCACTTTGACTACATTTATCTTTAAGGACACAGTTCAGCTCAAGGTAGGCTGACTTGGTAGACTGTATTCTCAAACAGACACTCGTCTTCCTTGACTACTTAAATGCTCTATGGTCTCATTTAATATGTACAATTGTCTGAGTCAGATTCTGACGCTTCAAAATGAAAATTAGTTTTACATTACAAATATCAACTGAAAGTTACCCTGTTTCTCATTTACTGCCCCCTACTTGGGTGAAACTGCACAGCAGATGACATTACCATAATTTACAAGAGGGCTTGGTTCACAGTCAGTCAACATAACTTTAATTAATGCAATGATAAATATACCATTTCCTTGTGTTTCCTTCTTTGTATTTCCTTACAGTGGAAGAAATCATTTAATATTAGCAGATTTTTTTAACACCTTTGTGGATATCATACATGTTGAACTATAGTCCTCAGAGATCCCATCTTGTAGCTGTTTTTAACAAGACAGACATAAAAATGAAATTCTCAAAAACTTATCTGTATGCTCTACATATTCTGTGGTTTAGACGACGTAACTCAGGATTTCTGTCTTTATTTCCTTTTTTTTCTTTAACGACACTTGTGATAACAGAAGATAACACAAGTTATCACTTGTGTGGTAATGTCTCACATTTCCATTTCCTATTTACAATCACAAAAATCAGCAGTTAACAATCCTAAAGCTGCAACTCATTTAGAAACACAATCTTATAAAAGCTTCAAAAATTCTTTCAGTTCATTAAAAACTTTAAACTCATTCAATTTACAGTGTTCAGAATTCATTAAGATGTTTCAGTAAATCACTTTTTCTTTTGCAAAATAAGTAAAGCAACTCATTAAATCAGTGGTCTCCATGTGAAGTATGACGAGGCCTTTCTGCTTCAGACGTCTTTCCAGCATTACAAAGACTGCACAAACCTCCTGTAGAAGAGACACGAGGAAACACAGTACACATGTTGTGGAAATGAAACAGATTTGGTGTAATCACTACGAGCACGATTAGTGTGATGTTTTCTCACTTTACGATTTCAGGCAGACGGGGGTCTCTGTATAAGCCGTTGTGCAGATATCCCAGAGACCCTTCAAATGTCACCAGCTTTACTCTCTCTGTATTCTGGGCACGCGCTGCCACCTCGTATGTCTGGGGGAGTAAAGAGAAGGAATTTCAGTTTACCTAAAACAAAAATGTTCCTAGAAGAGTCATTAATTACTTACAGCTCTAATGAAAACACTGACTCAGTTTACTTTAAATGACAAGCAGCTGTCTGTGCCACTGATACCTGCTGAGCAACCTCAATGGGAACCAAGTGATCATCCTCAGAATGAAGGAAAAGTATGGGGCTTCTCATTTTCTTCAAACTGCAGAATAACAGCGCTATATCAAATCACAGCATTTTTCTAGTAATAACATTTTTAGCTTATTAACGTATTACATATCTCTTAATATTTCACTACTGTATGTACATAACCAACTTACTTTTCTTCAGTAGGAAAGACAAACTTATAATCTTCCCATGGTGCTCGGTATAAGTAACCAAGGCCTGGAAATTTCCAGTAACGCTTTAAACACAAAGAAAAAAGTCATTGTAAAGTCTGTTGTGATGCAGTAACACAGTCACATGAAATAAATACAGCAAATACTAAAAGTGGTAGGTTAGACGAGCATACCCAAGCAAAAGGGTTAAATGGAGGAATATTTTGCCGAACAGTATTGAATGCGCCTTCAAGGATCACCCCATCAAACACCACTCCTGAAAAGAACGGGAAACAATCACCATGTTGAGCTCACGTGCTCTTATGCCCAATTTATGCTTCAGCGGGAACTTTACATCATAGCCTACGACGCAACCTGACGTGCACCTTATAAGAAACGCAGCTAACGCGTCTGGTCGATGTAGCCGCAGATATTGGGTTATATATTGGATTCCTCCTGTGCTGCTTTTCACTGCAGTCTTTGAATTTATCAGTGAGATAATAACAATCATCACCTCAGTATATGGAAAAATAATCTTAGCATCAACATGAGGACTCAGTAACTAATGGTTACCACGTGGTAACCATTAGTTACTGAACAGAATGGAGGGCACAAAAATAAATGTGGGGACAAAGGTTAAGTCGTAGGCCCTGCAAAGATTCCTCGCAGAAGTTTAAATCGGGCATTACTTCTATTTGCTTGATTCATTAGTAGCAAAACCTACCCTGCTCCAGAAGTTTGTCTGCAGTGTTAGTCGCCACTCTGCACGGAAATACAGAAAAGCATTTTCAGTTTATCCAATACGTCACCTTCTCATCTCATCGATGTTGCCAGATTCATTACAGCTGTCGACTAATTTCAACCAAATACAATTTGATTATGTTTTTTTAAAGAAATGCAAACTGGTTCGAGGTATCTTGTTTTGAGCATTATAAGGGTGAACCAATACAATGAAAAACAGCTAAATGTGCAACTACATCCATTTCAAAATGAACACGTCTGTTAAAAAAAATAACCCAGATATTAGAAAATGACCAAAAAAATTAGGTTAACAAAAAAAATAGACATTAAGCACCGAATTATCTCCACCTGGAAAAAGACAGAAAAGCTATTTCTCAATATGAAACGTGAAATATTCAATTCATGAGGGATCTGCGTTGCATAAAGCGTTTATCACTTGCCTATTCATAAGGCTTCCTCCGTTTCTATTCAGTCAGTCAGTACAGGTAAGGTTCCATAATTTGCTGCCTAGTGACAAAAATCTGAAGTACTTCCAAACAGGGATCTTTAGGAAGCCGAGGTGGGCTGTGAACTATCTGCCATCATTACCACACAGTTGCTGATGAATTATTCCAGATTTAAATTACCCTCCTGCCAGGCTTAAGCACCAGGAAATTATGTATTTTTAAGATGTTTTCTTTGACAACTGTTAACTTTGCTCATTAATGTTATTAGCCTCCTGATCCTGTTCATCATTTTTGCATATAAAAACAGCCTGGAAGAGTTGGTAGAACTAAAAATGCTATGGCTTCTCATCATTTACCTTCAGTTGTTCATCTGATGGGTCCTGGTTAAGATCAGCAGCTTATCCTAAGCCTGAAGTAAAAAGAACTGTACCAACGCCATCCAGCTGCTTCTATCAGGTTTTATAGTAGAAATCCAACTTTGCAGCCTATGCAGGACTTTTTTGCCCCAACAAGCAAATTTTACTTTTTACAGTCGAATGGCATTATTGCTTTCTGTCCAACTCGATAATGAAATTTAGAATAGCTCTTGACTGTTGCAGATTATTACTTCAATATTTTAAAAGGAGGAGGATGTGACAAGTATTCCAAACATTTTTTGGGAGTGTGTAAAGGTTTCCAAAATGCTGCACATCAGGAGTCTTTCCTTACTGACCCAGTGCCAAGAGAATGTCCCCAGATAACGACAAGGCTGTTTCTGCTGCGTTCTTTGACCCAGTTGTACACGCAGAGGAAATCAGTGGTCAGACCGGCTTCAGTTGGCTCTCCGGTGGAGTCTCCAAAACCTGCCAGAGTTTGTCACATCATTTGCTATTCACTGTCACGTCAGAGAGCTGAGCTTGAGAGCAAAGCAGCCACAAGGTGGCAGTCACTTAGAGGAAAACCCTCATCAGACATTGACCTGAAGCTGAACTGATCTCTTTTGACTGCCTTACAACAAACAACTCATCAAGCGCAACAAAATTAGTTCACAGTGATTATATGTCTGCAAATGATATTAAATCATTGTGAGAAGGTTTTGCTTTACAATCAATACTAAGGCTAAAAAGCACTGAAATAGAAAATATGTTTAAATAAGAGTCATAAATCTTCATTTGTACCAACCTCTGTAGTCAGGCACTAGGACATGGTAACCAAGAGCACTCAATATCTGTTGACACATAACACTTATTTGTCATCAGAATGGCCACAAAGACCTTTTAAAAGATTAATATGTTTGTATTTGTGATCACTCACTTTTGCAACTCCCACCCGATGAGGAGCTGCCCTGTTGGATTCATAAAAAAAAAGCCACAGAGCCAAAAAATTGGTATTTTTTCCAAAGTGTGGAACCTCTACTCTTTGTATCTGCAGCTGTAATACAAATGCATTATTTATAATACCTCGTGCCTGTGTTTCCATGAAGATATATGAAAACTGGACTTCCATCGCTTAAAGTGTTTTGGTACCACGCCAAGTCTTTCCCCTGTGCCTCCTTCCACCGACTTTCAGGGACAGTGTGCCTTTGACGGTCAAAACAATGCACCGCTTAGAAATACAACCAACAACTGGATCATCAAGTGTTGTCCTTTAGTCTTAGGATTTTAAAAGCTATGCTAGGAAAAAAAAGAAAAGAAAAAAGTTTAACTTAGCTTATGCTCACCATACGCCGAGGGAAATTCCTTCCTCTGATGTTAAGTACATGTTGATGGTGTGATTAAGGGAGAAATCAGCAGGTCGGCTGAGGTCAACAAAGAATGGCAGGCTGACTATAAACAGGAAAAAAGAGAGGTGCTTTTTTTTTCTGAGTAGCAAGCTAAGGATTTACAGTACATCCAAGCGGCAAACTGGATTTTCACATACTTCTGTGTGTGTAAACAAAGTGCTGAATTAATTCTGGAAGCATTTTCACCGAGAAAGGCACCACAACCAAGATAACAAAGAGGGCCAATAAGCCCCTTTTTAGCCACCCTTGGGACCTATAAGGAGACAGAAAAAAGACAGCAATAAAAACAATGTGACTGGAGACTAAAGATGGATATTGATAAGATCTTATTGATTGGCAATTCTGCTTATCGGACAGATTCTTCAACTATTCCTCAATTGATTCTTGTTCCACTGTCTTTGTGTAAAAGATAATAGGCATACGCAGGTTTTCAGCATGTTCACCTGAGACTTAACACTGTGTACAAACAGAGTGGGAAAGCACTGGCAAGTGACTCAAGGGGTGCAAAATCTCCATGAACATGACTCACTGTTTTTGCATCAGTCATATAAACATGAAAGCATTTACAAAAGGTATAAAACAGTCTGGAGGCGTACAATTTCAGTAGACTAGGCCGTTCCTGTTTGCACTGACACCGACTTTCTCTCTTTATCCAAAAATTATTATAAACTTCTGATGACTTTATTCCGCCTACCCCTAACTGTCCAATCTGTGTTAAAACACCAAATCAACACTACAGCAACACTAAAAAGTTTGGCTCCCACTTCTCCTCTTCATGACATCTAAATTCAGCTGCATCCCTGCAGACAGTTTGAATGACTCAGCAAATGTGAGAAGCATCAAGTGAGGGGAGAGGAGGACGGGGGTGTGGTGGATGAGTTTGTTGAGTGGTGCAAAAAAAAGTGCAGCTCTATTCAGGCAAGCTCTGAGAAACAAAAGCCCCCCCAAAAAATAAATACATAAATAAAATCTCCCTCAGAGACACACTGAAGGGACTGTGGACCAGGTTGAGCAGATGTACTTGGAAATGCTCACTTATTCCCACTGGTCTGCACCAAGCAGCTCTCCACATGTCCTATCAGTCTGTGAATGCAGCATTAATATAGAGACATTAATATGGGAGAGAAGAACTGAACGATCTAATCAAGACGGCAGGCTGTCATTGGAGTCAGTCTGGACTCCCTGGAGGCAACAGCGGAAAAAAGGATGCTATTCAGACTATTGCCAATTAATGGACAATACATCCCACCCCTTCCATTAACACTTTAATCAGCCAGAAGAGCCCTTTTAGTCAAAGACTGATCTCTCTGTACTGCTCGGGGGAAACATCTAGGAGGTCACTTGTTCCAAAAGCCATCACTATCTAAAGTTAACTCCTTGAATTTATTATTTAAATCTTTTCTGCAAAAATAAAGTTCACTGCAGATTTTTAATTAATCACCTCTCTTTTTTCCTGTTTATAGTCGGGCTGCCATTCTTTGCAGGATGACGCAATGCAACCTTTGTTTTACTGGGCAGTCGCTCTGTAGAAGATGCGTCTGTTAGTGATGTTATATTTTCACATTTTCAAGACACTTCCAGTCCCTGACACAGTTTAGTTTTCAACAACACTACAGGAATTCCTGTACTCTGGGGAAATGATTCACTTCTATTGTTCCACTAGTTACTGTATTGATCTGTAGACCATTATGCAAGACCTATTTTCAAATGTTTACAACAACGCCCTTTACGAGTTTTTGATATTGTTGTCTTCGCTAAATGCGTTTGCTCAATGCTTCAATGTCCATTTAGCTAGCTAACAACCTATCAACTCTATTATGGTCTAGTAAAAGCGTGCTTGTAGTAGTAACACCATATAGCGTCATGTAGTAAAATGCCTGTCCTGCGCTTACAAACGTGTAACAAACAGAATAACAAACTACACGCGAAAACTGTCTTAATGCAGACTGCTAGTGGACTTTTAATTCCACTAGCCGTTAAAAGGTAAAAGCTAATGCAGTAAGGTAAGCTAGCTAACTCACTGTGGTGACCGTGTCCCCTCCTTCTTCTTGGATTTGGAAGTCCGCTGTACCCCGCTATTGTGGGAGGATGGCTCATTCTGTTTAACGTCCCTTCTCTTCATTATTTAATGTCAGTTATATTGAACAAAAAGAGACTTTATCTATACAGCTAAACGTCTGGGACAGTTATATGGCTCGCAAGGAACTTCAGCAAACTTTGACCGAAGTCCGTTCAAAGACCTGATTCGCGGTGAAAGGGCGGTGCCACAGGCTGTTAAGGTAGCACATGTTTGCACTACAAAGCACAATATATGTTACACACGTTAAGACAGCAATCTATACAGCTCGATACAGTCTGTGGCAAGGGGTGTCAAACATCAGGTCCGGGGTCAGAAGCAAGAGTCCAGTCTGGCTCTCTGCAAGGCTTTGTGAACAGGGGCATAAATCTTTTTAAAGCTTTTCCTCCTAATAAAAACCTGCGTCATGGCCATTCACCACAACCACAAAGTAATTAAGTGATAGATAAACAACTAAATGATAGAAAAGGCCCAGTTCTTTCACTATCTACTAAAAAAAAGCATTTAAAGGAGAGTTTGGGCAAAATACTTCCTAAAATTAAGTATTATGTAAGTACTCTTCGGGAATACTTCTCCAGGCTACCTGAAGTTCCCCAACATTACTGACTGAAATGCAGCCCCAAAACACTGCAGAGATTTAGGGCTGTAGATATTAACTGTTTACCTCCCTTGCACATATTGATCACTAATTGAACCAATAATATAAAATGTGGATTCCTCACTCCATAAGACATGCTTCTTGTGTAATTTGACGCACCTCAGCCTTTCCTCCCTGTTTCTCATCATTAACAATGGCTACTTGCCTGCCAGCCTTCCACTGAGAGCATTTTTCATTGATCAACTGAAGGGCCAGATGCATCTTTCAGGTCCTGTGTCAGGTCTTTCCTGACGTTTTATGTGTTTCATGAGGACATGATTTTCTGATCCAGTATTTTAGACCTGACACTTCTTCTTTTGCCCCACACTTGTCCAGTATTGTGAGACTTATTTAATAGCGTGCTGAACACCGTGTAAAACGTTTTCAGCTAAGAGCCCTTAGAGAATCTCATTTCTGGTGCAAAAACATTATTTTATGTCTGTCAAACTGTGTTATCTATTGCATTTTTTGTAGATTCAGCTAAAGCAATGAGAACATATCATGTGTTATGATACAGGCTGCTAGTGATAAAGAGCCAAAAGATACCATTTAAAATTGTTTTTTTGATAAGTGTGCTAAGTTATGCGCAGACAGAACTCCAGTCCATCCTTTGAGTAAGTTTATTTTAATGCTTGAATGATTCATAGATCAGCATTAAGTGACAAAACAAAACAAAACAAAACCTTTGAAAATGGCCAGCTACAAGCACTGGACTGAAACTGACAAGCCTGGAGAGCTACTGCTCAGGACCACTTTAAAATATAAAATATAAGATGCAAAAAAGAAAGAAATAAAAACAGATTTGCAATCCACACCAAAAACACTAGTGCACCCTTGGGAGCATTTACTGATCACCGACACTCTGGGAGGTTTCTATACTGCAAGGAATATGTTTTAGATTTTTGGCAGCAGTCACATTGGTGGTGTGTTTGGGAGGAAATATCAATAAAAACCTTCATGGGGAAAACCTTCACGAAGAACTGTCTGGAGGGTTAATATAAGCTGGGATTAATGCATCAAGCTTGACATGTTCTGGATCAGATAACACATTGAAACCACACAGCGTGCACAATTATTGGCGCACTTTGACTTTGTCATTATTTCTATATGCCTATTTTCCAGCTCTGCATCAGATGAATGATAATGATGATGAGGCCTAAAGTGATCCACACCTTGTATTAAGTTGCAGGATTACCTCAGCTACGCTGGAGCACAACCACCTCTGAGTAAGAGTTCTCTGTGCTGTGTTGTAGGGTTCTCTGGTCAAGCCGTGCTCTTGCACTGAAAGTCGTTGTTGTTGACTGGCACTGTATAAATACAACTGAACTGAATCAAAATACATAAAGACACGGGCTGCTGTTACTGCACATCATTACGCATGCATCAAAGTAGTTCACTGTGTATTGTCACTAAGCCAGCACACCTCTCTGAAGAGCATTTGGGAGTCTGCA
The DNA here is from genome assembly GCF_000239375.1 of Pundamilia nyererei. Lineage (NCBI taxonomy): Eukaryota > Metazoa > Chordata > Actinopteri > Cichliformes > Cichlidae > Pundamilia > Pundamilia nyererei. Next base: position 485,828 of record NW_005187463.1, read on the forward strand.
GTTGCTGTCTTAGTGAAAGTTGACTCTGAGATGAAGGAACGGACACTCCACGATTCAAAGGCTTATGACAGTTATTGAAATGAAAAATTGCTAGGATGGTGGATGCTCATATTATACACGGCCAAAGTTTCAAATAATGAGGTGGGTGTATGCTCTATGAGCCAAAAGCTGGGGCTTCATAGGGATCTAAACATTCTTTTCAGTCATTTTTTTCTACTCTTGGCTCCATTAATGTGGTCATCTAAAGCACTCAGCTCTGGCTGTGAGCACAAGCCACTTTCTTTTCTTTTCTGTGGAAGGAACAGCCATTGAAGACAAAGTTGGTTTAAAGTGATGGGGATTGCATTCTGTTTTTTTTATTTACCTTTTACACAGCAACCCAACTTTTCTGGAATTGGTTTGTAATTGTACACATTTCTATTTCTAGAGAGAAAAAAAACCCTCCTTGCAATGCATTTGCTCAACAACAAAGTTGTGACAGCAGTTTTTTTTTATTTCACATCTTCCTTAAATTAAAAAAAAATCCCCAAATGTCATACATTTTCCATCACAACAATCTGAAAGCCTGAATGATGTGGCATGAAAAGGACACTTGAGGACCACTCAGGTTATACAAAGAAAATGAGCAAACGTCTCCAGTAACTCTGTCAGTGTTTGACAGGTGATATTTAGGATGCACAACAGAGAAAAGGCCTCTAAGGACCAGAGATGTCACTGAAATAAATTAAGAGGATGTTGCAGACGACTGCTTTAAGAACTGTTTGGCTTGGGCTGTATGAGGGAACCGACCGAGAGGACATTGGCTGCTGCGGTGGAGCCCTCTGTTAGCTGATGGGTCAGGTAAACACCAAAGGTCACCTAAAAAAAAAAATTTTTTTTTTAAAAAAATCACAAAATAGCAGAGAGTTTGAGTTGCCACACACACACACAAACAAACACACAACCACACAAAGCATCTACATGAAGGTGCAGTAATTGCTTTTGACTGACCTTCCCGCTGCGGTAAGCAGATAGAGACATTAGCGGCTCTTTTGTTTTGCTTCCTGTGTCTTGGTCTATTCCAACCATGTGACATCTTCCACAATGTCCTGCAACCTTCAGGTTAATCACAGAGGGAGCATATTCATTTTGGACAAATCCGCAGTTGAAGATTTCATCATTTATCTCAAAGTGTCAGCTCACCATGAATTGAGTACTGCCAATAACCAAGTGTGACCAATTATCCTCCTCAAACGGTTCGACACCAGCGATGACTAAATTGGCCCGGAAGCGGCTAATGACACTCTGTGTGTCAAGGAGCTGATCGCCCTCAGAATCGTCCTGCCTGAGAAGGCAAATGGGGAAATTGCATGTTAGTTTGCCTTGCTGTGTAAATGACCCACTGTGATGCAAATGTACAGACATCGACGCATCCTGAATATTTCACTGGAGCCATGTGTATTTTGAATAACATGCCATGTGTTCAAACCTGCTGCTCATTAGGTTCTGAATGAGCTCCACGCTGGCACGGCTGATCATGAGATACTGAGCTTCATTTACCAGGGAGAGCGATGTGGAGGTGGCAGCTAGAAGGGAACAACTTCATATTAGCAGTGAGCTGAGGAAAACATTTTCATTAACACTGTCGTTTAAAAAAAGTCTGGTAATTGAGGTTTTACTGAAATACAGCATTTGGAAAATGTAAGTGAATCTTGGCACACATCAAAATGCGCACTCACAATTCAACACACAAAATGTTTTGTTGGGTTACACGGATGAAATCTTCTATCACTGTGTCCTTGAAATATTCTTAAAAAAATATCAGAGAATGTACAAGGAAGTGACAGCTGCAGAAACTGTAGCAGAGAAAGAGCAGCCACAAAAAATGAGATGGTTATACCACAATAAATACATTTTTGTTTTTTAAATTAAAAGGAAATAATTATTGATTAGATATGATGACAGAAGTTGTCTAGTAAATAAAACTTGTCAAGAAATATTATACTGAAGCAAGAGTTAGTTTTTCCAGACTGCAGAATTGCTCTCTGAGTGTTTATTTGTCAAATTGCCAGTTATGGCCTAACAAATATTAAAGATTTGAGTGAAATTTCACTTGATATGAGGAAATTTACTCAGGCTGTGAAAACAGTTGCAACAAGTTTCTTAGTGCTCTACAGAAAATGGACAATAACCTGAGACCATAACATTCCTAAAGACGTAATCAGCAGTGGTACTGTACACTGGATTAGTGCATAAACTGATGGATTCAGCCATTGTTTACATAACTCCGTGCTTTATTAATGCTGTTATTGATTTTTTTTTTTTAAATCAGTTGACTATGGTTAGCAAGCTCATTTAGCAAGCTCCATAAACTACAGTGGTGGAAAACACAAATGCACTTTGTTTTATGCACATGCAATTTTTTTGGATAGTCTGCACTATACAGTATAGCATATATACATATTAGGGGTGCAACGATACTCGTATCGATATTGAACCGTTCGATACAGTGCTTTCGGTTCGGTAC
>NW_005187463.1:491062-500358 GCF_000239375.1 Pundamilia nyererei
GACAAATTAAAAAGGCATGAACATTTTTTTTGTATCGAAAAAATATCGAACCGTGACACCAAAGTATTGAACCGAACCGTGAATTTTGTGTATCGTTGCACCCCTAATATATATATATATGTACACATATATACACACACACACACACACACACACACACACACACACACACACACACACACACACACACACACACAGTGTAGTTGTCATATAGTTGTACTGTAGTTATTAAGTGAGATGTGACCATAGAGATCAAAATTATGTTCTGCAGCTTTTATGTGTATAAATTTGGGCTTTTAAACATTGGAGTCTACAGGGTTTTACTCACTTTTGGAGTAAGTCTCAAGGCCACTCTGGGAACGGCAGCTTTTTTTCCTTATGTGCTTACATCCCTTGGCCTTGTTGCTTAGCTTGGGTACAAATAAAAAAGTTCCAAAGATATGGAGTGTGGGAAATGAAGATGTCAGAAATGTATATTAAACGCCAGGATAATCTGGAGACTCGCAAAAGGCAGATTTCAAAACAAAGAACGATCGGGATCTGCACAGGCGAGGCTGAGATGTCCTAATTTGCTGTAGCTCAAAAGACACAGCAGTACAAGGGCACCGACTTCACATGGCTCCTCTCATCATACTCTTTCAAAGTGGTACGATAAGAAGAACTGTGGTGTTTGGATTTGTGTGCATTCCTCTTCAAGGAGCATAAGTCAGGCCAGTGGTAGCAGCCACAAGTCCATTTGTTCATAACAAAGTGGGAGTGACTCTGAGGTCTGCACAGAGCCTCAAGTTCACCATCTGATGGGGAAATTTACGTCATGCAGACCCAAGCTGACCGTTGGATACATGCAAAAGTATAAGTAAGTATTTCCTGGTATAATCCTAGCCTTAGATTCTCCCTGGATGCTAAATGTCCAGAGCTTTCAAATCCCTCATGTCCAGTTTGTAGCACAGGCTTGCCATTAAAATCCTGGATCTCCATACTCAGATTAAGTTCACTTTTATGAAGTCATATTTACTATAACAACTGAACTTGATGCACTTTATGCATTTATTTATTGTGTTTTGCTTGCCTTTATATTAACGCTGACATGGGACAGTACTACAATTTCATTGAACTATTGTACAAAATTTAAGTACACAGTTTTAAGCCACTGAGTTGTGACATTTAACTCATTAATCAGGTATGCACTACTTTTAGATAAGCACTTTAAATATACATATCTTGTGTTTACAATGGAACAGCCAATCAGAAAAACGTTGGCTTAAGGCTGGGAGAGTGAATTAGCTAAAATGGCTTGTGTCAGAGTGGCGCACACAAGCTAGGAATAAGATAAATAAGGATTGTTTTGAACTGTGAGTCATCCAAAGCTACTCCAGTGGAGCCCAAAAAGAAAATATAGAGGATGAAATGAACATATTGGGGCATGTTTTCTGCTCCCTTATTAATGATTTTCACACATTGCGAAGTGCAAAAAGGAATCAGGTGTGAATGTTTGCTCAGTAGGTGTGATTTTTTTAAAATCAAATCGCATGTTCCAGTCTAAATGAGGGATTCACATCCTTGGCTGAGAATCCCTGGCATACGCAGCATTTTCACAGTCTTTCGGATTACAATCTGACGCTCTTAAGCAGTGTCACAGAAAAAGATGTTGCCAACATTACTGAATGCAAGGTCACACTGCTCGTGTACTGTATTCCACATAAATCTGGAGTAAACAGAGAAAGGCGAGGCAAAACAGGTGAAACGCTTGTACTGGTACCTTCACTCGGCCTTTTCTTCATTTCTCGGGTGAAATCAGGCCTTTGTTTTATCAGGCGGCACGGCTGTCCAAGGAAGTCTGAAAGCCATGATGCAGCCTCATCCCCACAGTCGACAGTCTCCACCCTTGGGGAAGGAGGAAGATTATATTCAGGAGACCCCCGGGGGAAATCTACAGAGTTTTGATGCTGCTTACTATTTGCTGTGACATCTAATCTGAGAATCACTGGGTGAATGGCTTTTTTTTTTAAGCTTGTGACTCGTCATGTGGGGGATCTGTCAGAGGAGATTAATATCATCCAATGCTCTATTGTTTGTTTTCCCCTAAAAATGGTAAGCAGCAGGAATTTCATAAGAAGCTGGGAGAGGAGGGCCTTATAATGCCATCCACAAAGAAGGGGTAGCATAAAGAACGACACAGGTAGGGAGAGCGTTGACACGAGAGAAAAACAAAGAACAAATGACATGTGTCACAATATTTCCTGCAGCTCATGCTTTTCGGATGTCTCAAACGCTGCCAGCTCACCTGTCACCACAAACTTTACTGTGACACACCCTCGTGTGCGAATGATTGTTGTTTTCCAGGGGAACAGAAATGGTATCCATCCCTGTAGGGCGATTGAAGAAAAAGCAAAACAAAAATCCTCGTTGAAGTTTACGGCACTGAAATTTAGACATATATTTTAAAAATGTATTCCCAGTGAGCCATGAACTGAGTGTCTGACCTGATGCCTGCAGGAGCAATTTGTTGGAGCGAATGTGGACTTGCGGGCGAATGAGACACAAACGTGGCTCCCTCTTCTGACTCAGGCAAACGCCGTTTCCATTTACCACCATCCAGCCTCTGTCATACAGTAAACCCAGCGGGCCCACCGGCCAGTCGTGGACCTGCATGAAGAGCAGAGTCAAATCAAAACAGGTAGAGTGGAAGAAGGGGGAGGAGAGAAAAAGGTTAGAAAAGAAAGACGAGAGATAAGGCTGGGCTGTTCTCAAACCTCATACGCTCCACAAGATTTGATAGGATAGATGTATATGTTGGTCAGAGTATAAGCCACCCCATGGCTGTTTGAGTCTCTCAGTTGAAATCCCTTCAGTGATGCTTCTGTGGGCTTCTTTTCATCTCCTTTATATACTCCTCCATTAGTAATTTTGATTGAAGGAGATTCATTGGAGTCCTCTGACGCTGCAGCAGCTCTTTTTAACTCCTGTAGCCTCTCTTGGTCTACTCTGACCGGTTTCTCTACGAAGCACTCCGCCACAAAGTTCAGGAACTTTTGACAGTCTTCAAATGTTGACATGTAGCCGAAGGACACTCGAACAGATCCGGTCGGCTGGCCATCCACTATGTCGATGTTGTCTCCACAGACGTGGCCGGCCTTGAAGAGAAAAAGAGAGAGAGAGAGACGTTTCATTCTACCTACGCATGCCCTTAACAGACTTTGACAATTTTCTCTTTCTTTCATCTCTCACCTGCAGGTTCCTCTTCACCCGCTGACTGGTGATCCCGAGGAAGGACTGACATGCCCCCGTGTTGCAGAAGCAACCCGTGCGCACGTGAATATTGTACAGGTTTGCCATTCTGTCGACCTGTGAGTGACAGAAATTATTTCACCTCCTTTACATAAACACACAATTATTAGACTGTTATGAAATAGAAGTAAATTCTGTTTTCCACATGCACCTGTGAATAGCCAATTATCTGTCCATTTGAATCCATTAGGTTGAAGTTCAGGACTGCGCCCTGTGTGATTGGACTGTCAAACTGGCCTTCGGTGTATATGTGAGCCACTGGTCTCCCGTTGCCATGGCAAAGACTTGACAGCAGCATGTAAGTGTATCGTGCCAGGCCGAACGTGTGCTGCTGGATGTTGTGCATGCCCCCTGAAGGGAAAAAGAAATAAACGAAGGTTGAGGGTTGTTGTTTTTAACCTGAGGCAGATTATAAACAACCCGCATACGCATCATGATTTCGCTATTAAACAACAGATTGAATGAATCGCCATGCTCTGGCAACAGTACCTGTGATTCTGTAAAGAGCTTCAAATGCGTGATTTAAGCCAATGATGTCCAAGAAGGACACAGTGCCATCTTCAAATCTTTATCGGGGAGAGAGAAAACATTGCGTTTTGAATACAGATGCTCACAACAGTGAGTTCTCAGAGACTATCTGGCCTTCGATGGGCTGTAAGAATGTTTTACCTGTCAGAAATATTTGCCGCCTGTACATAATAATCTTCTCCGGAAAGGTAAGCTGCTGCTGTGCCTCCTCCGAAATAAGTCTTTTTTAGTATGTCTGCTGCGTCGTTACGGACAAGAAGCGCCCCCAGACCTGTGGGGAAGCCAAATATCTTGTAGAAAGAGATAGGAATGAAATCAGCAGGGCAGTCCTGTAGGCTTAGAGGCGAACAACTGACATAAGAGGCTGAATCGAGCAACACAAACCAGCGGCCTTGGTGGGCACACGCTGGGTAAAGGCGTCTCGCCTGGATGCCTTTCACATGGCTAAGGGGATACTTCCTCCCTGAGAAGTTGCTCTGTGCTGGGTAGCAGAAGAGGTGCGGTGTCTGGCAAATAACATCTTCAACTTGAGCTTCATCCTTTGCTCTGTTTTCCAATTCCTGCGGGGAGACGGGCTGGGTAACCACCCCCCGGCTAGAAGTCAGTCCTCTCATGCCAACTACAGAGGTATGGCTGTCAGTGAGGTAGCAGAAGTGACTCCCTGCTTGGCTCTCTGTGTGCGACCTCCAGGGAAAGCTCTCAGCCACTAATTTAAGAGCGGCTGTACAACCAGAAGTGAAAATCACAGAGTACTCCTCAGGGGTGGTGTTAAAATGCTGCAATACCCTGTAAGAAAATGTTTTCACTCATTTATTCCAGCAAAGTACCAACTGAAGGAGTTGCTGGCCCATTATTAAGGCTTTTGAGAGCATGCACAGACTTTACCTGTATCTGACCCGGTCCACCGTGTCATGTGTGAGTCTGCTGCTGGGGTTGTGGCTGTGGGGGTTTCCTATTGGGGGGAAAAACAAAAAGGAGATGCTTTTAAATTTCATGGCTCAAGGAAAAATAACCACATAGCAGTAACACTTGGTGGGATTTTATGTGACTTGTCTCACCGTACAGATTGCTTGTAATGTCCCGGCAGTAGTCCCTAAGCACAGACTCGGGATACAAAGTAGCTGCTGCATGATCCAGGTATGTTATCCCTGTTTACAACAGAGAAGCAACGGTTTACAGCCAGCGGTTCCGTCACTACAGCTGCTGCTCAGGACTGAGCACAAGCATTACCTTTAATCCGCGTGAACTCCTGCTCGATCACGTCTCTGAAGTTTTCTCCATAACCGTAGCGCCCCGAGACCTGCTGAAAAGTTTCAAAAGTGCAAAGTTGGTGAAAAGCCATTATGACAATTGTTCCGCCGAACAAAGGTAACACAAAACACAGCGGGACTGCTCCTGCTTCAGATATTTCAAACGCAGTCCTTATCACTGCGTAGGTTACTGATCGACTCTGCTAGAGTGTAAAGTCCGGCGGACAGCAGCTGAGCTTTTGTAGTCCTCGTCCATTTGTAGTCCCTGTGCGTAAGACCGGCCGACCCAGCAGATGTTGGTGTTACTTTACCTCGGTGTAATGACTATGTATTTATTTACTGCTAGGAAGACGGAAGACGGAAGAGAGCACCAAAACATGCTGCTCCTTGGACCAATCAAAACTGTTGTAGCTGCACTGCGGTCACGTGGGGAAAAAAAAAAATCTCAACCTTCGCTTTTGGCCAATTTTTGTAGAAGAGCATCAGATAAACGGTGAGAAAAGTTGGCAATCTTAAAAATGTTTAGCTTAGAGAAAAAAAAGTCCTTAAAAATGTACACTGGTTTTTAATATAGGTTAGTTGAATCTTGTAAGCTTATTGGGAGGCCAGGTATTCTCTGTGAATGTGATTAACGATAAGTGAGAGTCATGCAGTTTTAAGTCTATCTACCTTAAAAAATGTTCTTTTATATTGTGTAATTTTATGTGTTTTTACTGTAAAACAGATGGTGCTGTGGGATATAAAACCAAAAGTTGGGACACAGTATATTTCCTTACATCAACATTTCTTAATTATCAGATGAAATATATATTTTTAACACATTCCAAAGGGGGCGCTGGCTGTAGAAATACATGCATTATGCACGTACATATGTTTCTGGCAGCTGATGAGAGATCTGCACTGACACATAATCTATAGCTGTCATTTTCATATATGGGGCATCCATCAGATTTTTGAGTGCGTTGTGTCAGCCCAGCAGACATGAAAGGTTCACAGGTGCTAAGCACATATATACATTTAAATAATATCATGAGCATGAACTGTGTATTCATCCTGTACAGGCATTTAAATTCCTTCCAAGACATCTGAAATCACTGCTTTGAGTAACAAGCATGAGAAATTGCTTCTCAGTACCTCTGACATATCATCTGACTCCTAGCCTCGCTGGCTAACAGGGTGCACAAACGAGGGCATTAATCAGAAGTGACTGATTAAAAATATTGATTAGTTCACAATAATACTGTGTGATGATTAAGATATGCTAGCTATAGAGCTAGAAAGCCACAGGAAATCATGCAAGGGCAGTGTGTATATTTTATCCTTTATCTAGTTTTTCCCATTTGGGTAACCACTACATGTACTCTGCTTTCAGTAACTGTAACTGATTACACCAGCAGGTCTAAGTAATCACTTCACTGTAATCCAATTACATCTAATCCCTGACTTTTTAATCTAGTTGACAGACAAGGTACACGAAGGAGAAGAAATTAGTCACAAGTGATTGGCATGAAATGCCAGATCATCTCATGGTCTCTGAAAGGATAGAAATAGCTGTCACATGCTATGCCCTTGAATGCTTTGATGCTCCTCTTGTGCTTCTGATTCTACTTGCAGTTTGGACACAAAGAGACACCCTGTTGAACCTGTTTTGTTATAACTGGATAAAACTTTGCTTACTTTTACTGCTTAACCTCTAACCTTGTCTTAACTCTGAAAGAAAGGCCTCCTAAAAAGTGAAGCGAGTCAAATCAAGTCAGTATTGAGACTTATAAAGACAGCCTTCCTTCTTCTGTTCTCACGAGGTAAAATCTTTTAATCATAGAAGTGCAACTTGGAGGCTGAATTGAAATCATAGCTGAGAAGTGAATGTCTGCTTACACGTCTGATAGACGGCCATGAGACTCGCAGCAGCCATCATTGTCTCCGTGCAATGCACTGAATAGTAATTAAATATGCCACTTATGCTTCACTGATTCATTTCCTTCACAAATTTGGGTCTCAGCTGAATACATTTTTTCTGTGCAGAAGGGCTGCATTGTATCCAGTATGGCCTCATTACAAGGGCAGAAGGGCTTGTTGTGGGGGAGGGCAGAGGCCGTATGAAGGGGGGTGGGCAAAGCCCCCCACGAAGACATTGTGCTTAACATCACTAAATACCTCAAACGCCACATTGTCCTTTCCACCCCTCAATTAGTCAAGTTCCTTGTAAGAAAGCACAGATTTCTTACAAGGAGATTTATTTTTAGAGAAAATCCTGCCCTGTGCTGGCAGGAAGCTCTCAGAAAATCTAATGAAAAACACAGCAGTCATGCAGAGCCGTTAGACACGAACCAACATCGGTTAACAAAGCTTCTCTTCACCATCTCACTGTGCTTTTTTGATGACTGCAAAAGGCTAGACCTTCCTGGGTCTTTTTGTTGTGGTGTAACTGTAGCTGGTTCTATCTTTGCTGGACACTGTCCAGCCGGAGAGCCTCTTTGCCCTGCCCTTAGGCCTCTTCAGCTAGTGGAACTCCATGCGGAGGAACGCCTCTTTGGTGACTGTGACAGGGAGAATTAGGCAAGAGATGCGGGTTCACTTGCCCTGCGTAGGGGCTTATCTTGGGCTAAGCTGAGGGACTAATAGCAAAGCCAGCCTCCGCTCCAGCCGGTCTGAGGGCACAGGGAGCCATCTGTCCACTCTGTGGATAACTGACAACAAAGGGTCATACGTTGAGCACGGACTACAAACTAAAGCGCCATTCTTTTTGAATACCAGAAATAAGAGCACGGAAGCAGTATTTTGTATATAAGGTCAGTACTTTAAACCACTCATTCTTGATGCATTACAGGCCTCGCACTGGGCTTCAAATGCAAGCTGGTGATTGTTCACTGAAGAGAATTTGTTGGGAACATTGTTGCATACAACAGTAACCTTGGGGTTTAGCCAGAAAGAAAGCTGAAGTTGTTGGTTGTGGACTTTTAATGGAAGCTGAGTAATGAGAGGCTTTGTTTTAATGCACTACTCCTGACTCCCATTAGGTTGAGATAATTTGAGCTGCTTGTTTTTCCTGTACACTGTGCTGTGCTGTAAATGCATTTTGTTGCACCGTTCCCCTAGGAGATAGTTTGGGCTTGAATTAATTAACACATTAAGCCAGACATGTGATGAATCTCCAATACTGGAGGCTTTGTGTTGATGGAGGAATGCCACACTGAGAGGACTCACACTTATATACTGATATGTGGTGGCTCACAAAATAGCTATAAATAGCCATTGCTCGAGATTTTTAAGAAGCGAATGCTATTGGCTTGTTGTGATAAGCGAGATAAGTAATTTGAAACATTGTCTTTTAAGAGCATTGCTCCTAAACTGGAGAACAATTGCAAGTAATAATCTCCTGAAATGCTGTAATTTTATCAGTACTGTTTCAATTTCAAAATGTTCTATCATTCTTCGTCATAGCCTCCAAATTTGAATATATTTTCATACGAAATCCTTCAAGTAATCCACTTAGACATTGTTCTCCATTTCCCCCGAGGGATAATACCCTGTTTTTATTGTCTGAAGCACACTTCTGGCTGCCTGTTCCCGGAGCTGAGTTCCTGTAGATTATCTGTTTTATCATGTATACTCTGTGGGTGCTGTTGTGCACCAGCGTTTTGTTCGGGAAGTCTTGAGTGGGTGCCTGCATGCTAGAGGTGACAGAAATAGGTCAAAAGGGTCTTAGCATTAGCTAAACAAATCCCGGCCTATAGGATTAGACAGAGATGTTTCGCTTTATTCGATGTATTCACAGGAACTTTATAATGATGCACAGAGGAGAGAATAGCTGCGCTTCTTGTTAGCAGAAAGACACCCTCCACTTATTCAAGATATTGGTTGGATTAAGGCCTTTAGCCCAGTCTGGTATTATCAACACTGGAATGTGCTAGAACAATACCATATTGTAAGCTTCTCGCTGCTGCTGGGAAACCCCGTTTTTGTTTGCTTGTCATCACACTGATATTACCAACATTTTAACTGGATACCTCCTGAATGAATTTTGTTGTTAGTGCTAGCATGTCTTAATCAAACCCACACAATCACGCTGTTCTTCTTTTTTCTAGGTGTGGAATGGCGGCACAGAGTACTGTATTTATTGGTTTGTGTGAGTATAAAAGCTGGGATCTATGGGAAGGTCATAAAAATGACACTTTTTGTGAAACACTTGGCATTGAAGGGTTATCCATCTGTACATATGTATGAGGC